>NW_027040425.1:47500-99175 GCF_034236695.1 Oncorhynchus nerka
CGCACGCACGCACGCACGCACGCACGCACGCACGCACACACACACACACACACACACACACACACACACACACACACACACACACACACACACACACACACACCAAGCAGCATGACACACACACTATGCTGCATGATACACACACACACACACACCAAGCTGCATAACACACACACACATCATGCTGTATAACACACACACACACCATGTTGCATAACACACACACACACTATGCTGCATAACACACACACACAGTGCCACTGACACGGCCCGCAACCAAAACATGCTCTCCTTCACTGCAGCTGAGGTGAGTAAAACATTTAAACGTGTTAACCCTCGCAAGGCTGCAGGATCAGACGGCATCCCCAGCCGCGCCCTCAGAGCACGCGCAGACCAGCTGGCTGGTGTTTACGGACATATTCAATCACTCCCTATACCAGTCTGCTGTTCCCACATGCTTCAAGAGGGCCACCATTGTCCCTGTTCCCAAGAAAGCTAAGGTAACTGAGCTAAACGACTAGTAGCACTCACTTCCGTCATCATGAAGTGCTTTGAGAGACTAGTCAAGGACCATATCACCTCCACCCTACCTGACACCCTAGACCCACTCCAATTTGCTTACCGCCCAAATAGGTCCACAGACGATGCAATCTCAACCACACTGCACACTGCCCTAACCCATCTGGACAAGAGGAATACCTATGTGAGAATGCTGTTCATCGACTACAGCTCTGCATTTAACACCATAGTACCCTCCAAACTCGTCATCAAGCTCGAGACGATGGGTCTCTACCCCGCCCTGTGCAACTGGGTACTGGACTTCTTGACGGGCCGCCCCCTGGTGGTGAGAGTAGGGAACAACATCTCCACCCCGCTGATCCTCAACACTGGGGCTCCACAAGGGTGCGTTCTGAGCCCTCTCCTGTACTCCCTGTTCACGACTGCATGGCCACGCACGCCTCCAACGACGAGACGGCCTACAGGGAGGAGGTGAGGGCCCTAGGAGTGTGGTGTCAAGAAAATAACCTCACAATCAACGTCAACAAAACAAAGGAGATGATTGTGGACTTCAGGAAACAGCAGAGGGAACACCCCCCTATCCACATCAACGGGACAGTAGTGGAGAGTGTAGTAAGTTTTAAGTTCCTCGCCGTACACATCGCGGACAAACTGAATTGGTCCACCCACACAGACAGCATCGTGAAGAACCTCAGGAGGCTGAAGGAATTCGGCTTGACACCAAAAGCACTCACAAACTTCTACAGATGCACAATCGAGAGCATCCTGTCGGGCTGTATCACTGCCTGGTACGGCAAATGCTCCGCCCACAACCGTAAGGCTCTCCAGAGGGTAGTGAGGTCTGCGCAACGCATCACCGGGGGCAAACTACCTGCCCTCCAGGACACCTACACCACCCGATGTTACAGGAAGGCCATAAAGATCATCAAGGACAACAACCACCCGAGCCACTGCCTGTTCACCCCGCTATCAACCAGAAGGCGAGGTCAGTACAGGTGCATCAAAGCTGGGACCGAGAGACTGAAAAACAGCTTCTATCTCAAGGCCATCAGACTGTTAAACAGCCACCACTAACATTGAATGGCTGCTGCCAACACACTGACTCAACTCCAGCCACTTTAATAATGGGAATTGATGGGAATTGATGAAAATTGATGTAAAATATATCACTAGCCACTTTAAACAATGCTACTTAATATAATGTTTCCATACCCTACATTACTCATCTCATATGTATATACTGTACTCTATATCATCTACAGCATCTTTATGTAATACATGTATCACTAGCCACTTTTTATGGACCCAGAAATACTGACAAAAAATCATGAAAAAACAGAAAGTATTCAGACCCCTTGACTTTTTCCACATTTTGTTACGTTACAGCCTTAAAATGGATTAAATAAATAAAAATCCTCAGCAGTCTACATATAATATAATATATATATAATATATACAACATCCCATAATGACATCACAACATCCCATAATGACAACACAACATCCCATAATGACATCACAACATCCCATAATGACATCACAACATTCCATAATGACAACACAACATCCCATAATGACAAAACAACATCCCATAATGACATCACAACATCCCATAATGACAACACAACATCCCATAATGACAAAACAACATCCCATAATGACAAAACAACATCCCATAATGACATCACAACATCCCATAATGACAACACAACATCCCATAATGACAAAACAACATCCCATAATGACAACACAACATCCCATAATGACAACACAACATCCCATAATGACATCACAACATCCCATAATGACAACACAACATCCCATAATGACAAAACAACATCCCATAATGACATCACAACATCCCATAATGACATCACAACATCCCATAATGACATCACAACATCCCATAATGACATCACAACATCCCATAATGACAAAACAACATCCCATAATGACAACACAACATCCCATAATGACATCACAACATCCCATAATGACATCACAACATAATGACATCACAACATCCCATAATGACATCACAACATCCCATAATGACAAAACAACATCCCATTATGACATCACAACATCCCATAATGACATCACAACATCCCATAATGACATCACAACATCCCATAATGACAAAACAACATCCCATAATGACAACACAACATCCCATAATGACAACACAACATCCCATAATGACATCACAACATCCCATAATGACATCACAACATCCCATAATGACAAAACAACATCCCATAATGACATCACAACATCCCATAATGACATCACAACATCCCATAATGACATCACAACATCCCATAATGACATCACAACATCCCATAATGACATCACAACATCCCATAATGACAAAACAACATCCCATAATGACAACACAACATCCCATAATGACAAAACAACATCCCATAATGACAAATAATGACAACACAACATCCCATAATGACATCACAACATCCCATAATGACAACACAACATCCCATAATGACAAAACAACATCCCATAATGACATCACAACATCCCATAATGACATCACAACACAACATCCCATAATGACATCACAACATCCCATAATGACAAAACAACATCCCATAATGACATCACAACATCCCATAATGACAACACAACATCCCATAATGACAAAACAACATCCCATAATGACATCACAACATCCCATAATGACATCACAACATCCCATAATGACATCACAACACAACATCCCATAATGACATCACAACATCCCATAATGACAAAACAACATCCCATAATGACATCACAACATCCCATAATGACATCAAAACATCCCATAATGACATCACAACACAACATCCCATAATGACATCACAACATCCCATAATGACATCACAACACAACATCCCATAATGACAACACAACATCCCATAATGACAACACAACATCCCATAATGACAACACAACATCCCATAATGACAACACAACATCCCATAATGACAACACAACATCCCATAATGACAAAACAACATCCCATAATGACAACACAACATCCCATAATGACAACACAACATCCCATAATGACAACACAACATCCCATAATGACAACACAACATCCCATAATGACAACACAACATCCCATAATGACAACAAAACATCCCATAATGACAACACAACATCCCATAATGACAACACAACATCCCATAATGACATCACAACATCCCATAATGACAACACAACATCCCATAATGACAACACAACATCCCATAATGACAAAACAACATCCCATAATGACAACACAACATCCCATAATGACAACACAACATCCCATAATGACAACACAACATCCCATAATGACAACACAACATCCCATAATGACAAAACAACATCCCATAATGACAAAACAACATCCCATAATGACAACACAACATCCCATAATGACAAAACAACATCCCATAATGACAACACAACATCCCATAAAACATCCCATAATGACAACAAAACATCCCATAATGACAACACAACATCCCATAATGACAACACAACATCCCATAATGACAACACAACATCCCAACAAACAACATCCCATAATGACAAAACAACATCCCATAATGACAAAACAACATCCCATAATGACAAAACAACATCCCATAATGACAACACAACATCCCATAATGACAACACAACATCCCATAATGACAACACAACATCCCATAATGACAACACAACATCCCATAATGACAACACAACATCCCATAATGACAACACAACATCCCATAATGACAACACAACATCCCATAATGACAACACAACATCCCATAATGACAACACAACATCCCATAATGACAACACAACATCCCATAATGACAACACAACATCCCATAATGACAACACAACATCCCATAATGACAACACAACATCCCATAATGACAACACAACATCCCATAATGACAACACAACATCCCATAATGACAACACAACATCCCATAATGACAACACAACATCCCATAATGACAACACAACATCCCATAATGACAACACAACATCCCATAATGACAAAACAACATCCCATAATGACAACACAACATCCCATAATGACAACACAACATCCCATAATGACAACACAACATCCCATAATGACAAAACAACATCCCATAATGACAAAACAACATCCCATAATGACAACACAACATCCCATAATGACAAAACAACATCCCATAATGACATCACAACATCCCATAATGACAACACAACATCCCATAATGACAACACAACATCCCATAAAACATCCCATAATGACAACAAAACATCCCATAATGACAACACAACATCCCATAATGACAAAACAACATCCCATAATGACAACACAACATCCCATAATGACAAAACAACATCCCATAATGACAACACAACATCCCATAAAACATCCCATAATGACAACAAAACATCCCATAATGACAACACAACATCCCATAATGACAACACAACATCCCATAATGACAACAAAACATCCCATAATGACAACACAACATCCCATAATGACAACACAACATCCCATAATGACAACACAACATCCCATAATGACAAAACAAACAGAGGGTTTACATAATTGTTTGCAAAAAAATAATAATAAAATAACAGAAATATCCTCTTTACAAATTACTTATTTACTTTTTTATCACAAAACCTTTACATTTCACTATTCAAATAATATTACGATATTATTACGGATATCTAAAATAAAACATTGTTTTTTAAAACTTCAATGTAGCTCTGCTTGTTTCAGCAGAAGGATAGGGAAGGGTCCAGTGAGGAGCAGGGGCCAGTGAGGAGCATGGTCCAGTGAGGAGCAGGGGCCTGTGAGGAGCATGGTCCAGTGAGGAGCAGGGGCCAGTGAGGAGCAGGGGCCAGTGAGGAGCATGGTCCAGTGAGGAGCAGGGGCCAGTGAGGAGCAGGGGCCAGTGAGGAGCAGGGGCCAGTGAAGAGCAGGGACCAGTGAGGAGCATGGTCCAGTGAGGAGCAGGGGCCAGTGAGGAGCAGGGGCCAGTGAGGAGCAGGGGCCAGTGAAGAGCAGGGGCCAGTGAGGAGCATGGTCCAGTGAGGAGCAGGGGCCAGTGAGGAGCAGGGGCCAGTGAGGAGCAGGGTCCAGTGAGGAGCAGGGGCCAGTGAAGAGCAGGGACCAGTGAGGAGCAGGGGCCAGTGAGGAGCATGGTCCAGTGAGGAGCATGGTCCAGTGAGGAGCAGGGGCCAGTGAGGAGCAGGGGCCAGTGAGGAGCAGGGTCCAGTGAGGAGCAGGGGCCAGTGAAGAGCAGGGACCAGTGAGGAGCAGGGGCCAGTGAGGAGCATGGTCCAGTGAGGAGCATGGTCCAGTGAGGAGCAGGGGCCAGTGAGGAGCAGGGGCCAGTGAGGAGCAGGGTCCAGTGAGGAGCAGGGGCCAGTGAGGAGCAGGGGCCAGTGAAGAGCAGGGACCAGTGAGGAGCAGGGGCCAGTGAGGAGCATGGTCCAGTGAGGAGCAGGGGCCAGTGAGGAGCATGGTCCAGTGAGGAGCATGGTCCAGTGAGGAGCAGGGGCCAGTGAGGAGCAGGGGCCAGTGAAGAGCAGGGGCGAGTGAGGAGCAGGGGCCAGTGAGGAGCATGTTCAGACCATTTCCTATGAGACTGTAAATTGAGCTCAGGTGCATCCTGTTTCCATGGATCATCCTTCATGTTTCTACAGCTTGATTGGAGTCCATCTGTGATAAATTCAATTGATAGGACCTGATTGATAAAAGCACACACCTGTCTATATAAGGTCCCACATTTGACATTGCATGTCAGAGCAATTGGAATTGTCCGTAGAGCTCAGAGACAGGATTGTGTGGAGGCACAGATTTGGGGAAGGATACCAAAACGTTTCTGCAGCATTGAAGGTCCCCAAGAACACAGTGACCTCCATCATTCTTAAATAGAATAAGTTTGGAACCACCAAGACTCTTCCTAGAGCTGGCTGCCCGGCCAAACTGACCAAACGGGGGAGAAGGGCCCTGGTCAGGGAAATTACCAAAAACTCAGTGGTCACTGACAGATTTCTAGAGTTCGTCTGCAGAAATGGGAGAACGTTCCAGAAGGACAACCATCTCTGCAGCACTACACCAATCAGACCTTTATGGTAGAGTGGCCAGTAAAAGGCACATGACAGCTCTTCAGTAAAAGGCACATGACAGCTCTTCAGTAAAAGGCACATGACAGCTCTTCAGTAAAAGGCACATGACAGCTCTTCAGTAAAAGGCACATGACAGCTCTTCAGTAAAAGGCACATGACAGCTCTTCAGTAAAAGACACATGACAGCTCTTCAGTAAAAGGCACATGACAGCTCTTCAGTAAAAGGCACATGACAGCTCTTCAGTAAAAGGCACATGACAGCTCTTCAGTAAAAGGCACATGACAGCTCTTCAGTAAAAGGCACATGACAGCTAAAGGCACATGACAGCTCTTCAGTAAAAGGCACATGACAGCTCTTCAGTAAAAGGCACATGACAGCTCTTCAGTAAAAGGCACATGACAGCTCTTCAGTAAAAGGCACATGACAGCTCTTCAGTAAAAGGCACATGACAGCCCGCTTAGAGTTTGCCAAAAGGCACCTAAAGACTCTCAGACCGTGATTAACAAGATTCTCTGGTCTGATGAAACCAAGATTGAACTCTTTGGCCTGAATGCCAACTGTCACATCTGGAGGAAACCTGGCACCGTCCCAACGGTGAAGCATGAAGGCAGTAGCATTATGCTATGGGGATGTTTTTCAGCAGTAGGGACTGGGAGACTAGTCAGGATTGAAGCAAACATGAACAGAGCAAAGTACAGAGAGATCCTTGAAGAAAACCTGCTCCAAAGTGCTCAGGACCTCAGACTGGGGCGAAGGATCACCTTCCAACAGGACAACGACCCTAAGCACACAGCCAAGACAAAACAGGAGTGGCTTCAGGACAAGTCTCTAAATTGTCCATGAGTGGCCCAGCCAGAGTCCGGACTTGAACCTGATCGAACATCTCTGGAGAGACCTGAAAATAGCTGTACAGCGACGCTCCCCATCCAACCTGACAGAGCTTGAGAGGATCTGCAGAGAAGAATGGGAGAAACTCCCCAAATACAGGTGTGCCAAGCTTGTAGCGTCATACCCAAGAAGACTCAAGGCTGTAATCGCTGCCAAAGGTGGTTCAACAAAGTAATGAGTTAAGGTGTCTGAATACTTATGGAAATGTAATATCTGTTTGCTTTTTATAAATTAGCAAACATTTAGAAAAAAACTGTTTTTGCTTTGCCATTATGGTGTATTGTGTGTAGATTAATTAATTTTAGAATAAGGCTGTAATTTAACAACATTTGGAAGAAGTCAATGAGTCTGAATAGTTTCTGACGGCACTGTAATTACTTGGAAATAATTAAGAGTCAGAATAAACTAGAATGATTTTTGGCCCTAAACAGAGAGTACACAGCGGCAGAATACATGACCACTGTGACTGACCCAAACTTAAGGAAAGCTTTGACTATGTACAGACTCAGTGAGCATAGCCTTGCTATTGAGAAAGGCCGCCATAGGCAGACATGGCTCTCAAGAGAAGACAGGCTATGTGCACACTGCCCACAAAATGAGGTGGAAACTGAGCTGCACTTCCTAACCTCCTGTCCAACGTATGAGCATATTAGACACTCATATTGTATTTAATTCAGATTACTCCTCTTCCCCTCTCCTCCTCCTTCTCCATCCTCCTCTATCCTCCTCCATCCTCCTCCTCCTCCTCCATCCTCCATCCTCCTCCTCCATTCTCCTCCATCCTCCTCCTCCTTCTCCTCCTTCTCTTCCTCTTCCTCTTCCTCCTCCATTCTCCTCCTCCATCCTCCTCCTCCCCCTCCTCTTCCTCTTCCTCTTCCTCCTCCACCCTCCTCCTCCATCCTCCTCCTCCATTCTCCTCCATCCTCCTCCTCCTCTTCCTCTTCCTCCTCCATCCTCCTCCTCCTCCATCCTCCTCCTCTTACTCCTCCATCCTCCATCCTCCAGTTGTACATGTGTGGATTCACGTCACCGTGGTTACCATTAGTCTAATCATCCTCACCACCTCCGCTTGTTGTGGGATGACTGGGGAGCGTGTGTCAAATGGCAGCCTGTCCTTTTCAAGACCAGAGTCCTATTGGGGAAAGTAATACATTTGGGACTAATCCTGACTATTGTTTTATTAATCTACAGAGGTACATTTGTTCTTAATAAACACCTGCCCGCGATGCCAAGTCACCCGTCTCTGGGTAGTGCACAAATGTTTGTGCACTACCCAGGGGAATAGTACGTCATTTGGGACTCGTACTATCCGGAGGAGGGATGTCACCGATATACTGCAGTATATCACCTGTGTATAAACATATATTACTGCAGTATATCACCCATGTATAAACATCATGTACTGCAGTATATCACCCATGTATAAACATATATTACTGCAGTATATCACCCATGTATAAACATATATTACTGCAGTATATCACCCATGTATAAACATATATTACTGCAGTATATCACCCATGTATAAACATATATTACTGCAGTATATCACCCATGTATAAACATATATTACTGCAGTATATCACCCATGTATAAACATATATTACTGCAGTATATCACCCATGTATAAACATATATTACTGCAGTATATCACCTGTGTATAACCACATGTACTGCAGTATATATATCACCCATGTATAAACATCATGTACTGCAGTATATCACCCATGTATAAACATATATTACTGCAGTATATCACCCGTGTATAAACATATATTACTGCAGTATATCACCCGTGTATAAACATATATTACTGCAGTATATCACCTGTGTATAAACATATATTACTGCAGTATATCACCCATGTATAAACATATATTACTGCAGTATATCACCCATGTATAAACATATATTACTGCAGTATATCACCCATGTATAAACATATATTACTGCAGTATATCATGTACTGCAGTATATAAACATATATTACTGCAGTATATCACCCGTGTATAAACATATATTACTGCAGTATATCACCCGTGTATAAACATATATTACTGCAGTATATCACCCATGTATAAACATATATTACTGCAGTATATCACCCATGTATAAACATATATTACTGCAGTATATCACCCATGTATAAACATCATGTACTGCAGTATATCACCCGTGTATAAACATCATGTACTGCAGTATATCACCCATGTATAAACATATATTACTGCAGTATATCACCCGTGTATAAACATATATTACTGCAGTATATCACCCATGTATAAACATCATGTACTGCAGTATATGGTAATATGTCCGAATATAAACAATGCAGCTATTCCCTCCGCAAGGCTATTAAACAAGCTAAGCGTCAGTACAGAGACAAAGTGGAATCTCAATTCAATGGCTCAGACACAAGAGGCATGTGGCAGGGTCTACAGTCAATCACGGACTACAAGAAGAAACCCAGCCCAGTCACGGACCAGGATGTCTTGCTCCCAGGCAGACTAAATCACTTTTTTGCCCGCTTTGAGGACAATACAGTGCCACTGACACGGCCTGCAACGAAAACATGCGGTCTCTCCTTCACTGCAGCCGAGGTGAGTAAGACATTTAAACGTGTTAACCCTCGCAAGGCTGCAGGCCCAGACGGCATCCCCAGCCGCGCCCTCAGAGCATGCGCAGACCAGCTGGCCGGTGTGTTTACGGACATATTCAATCAATCCCTATACCAGTCTGCTGTTCCCACATGCTTCAAGAGGGCCACCATTGTTCCTGTTCCCAAGAAAGCTAAGGTAACTGAGCTAAACGACTACCGCCCCGTAGCACTCACTTCCGTCATCATGAAGTGCTTTGAGAGACTAGTCAAGGACCATATCACCTCCACCCTACCTGACACCCTAGACCCACTCCAATTTGCTTACCGCCCAAATAGGTCCACAGACGATGCAATCTCAACCACACTGCACACTGCCCTAACCCACCTGGACAAGAGGAATACCTATGTGAGAATGCTGTTCATCGACTACAGCTCGGCATTCAATACCATAGTACCCTCCAAGCTCGTCATCAAGCTCGAGACCCTGGGTCTCGACCCCGCCCTGTGCAACTGGGTACTGGACTTCCTGACGGGCCGCCCCCAGGTGGTGAGGTAGGCAACAACATCTCCTCCCGCTGATCCTCAACACGGGGCCCCACAAGGGTGCGTTCTGAGCCCTCTCCTGTACTCCCTGTTCACCCACGACTGCGTGGCCATGCACGCCTCCAACTCAATCATCAAGTTTGCGGACGACACAACAGTGGTAGGCTTGATTACCAACAACGACGAGACGGCCTACAGGGAGGAGGTGAGGGCCCTCGGAGTGTGGTGTCAGGAAAATAACCTCACACTCAACGTCAACAAAACTAAGGAGATGATTGTGGACTTCAGGAAACAGCAGAGGGAACACCCCCCTATCCACATCGATGGATCAGTAGTGGAGAGGGTAGCAAGTTTTAAGTTCCTCGGCATACATCACAGACAAACTGAATTGGTCCACTCACACTGACAGCGTCGTGAAGAAGGCGCAGCAGCGCCTCTTCAACCTCAGGAGGCTGAAGAAATTTGGCTTGTCACCAAAAGCACTCACAAACTTCTACAGATGCACAATCGAGAGCATCCTGGCGGGCTGTATCACCGCCTGGTACGGCAACTGCTCCGCCCTCAACCGTAAGGCTCTCCAGAGGGTAGTGAGGTCTGCACAACGCATCACCGGGGGCAAACTACCTGCCCTCCAGGACACCTACACCACCCGATGTTACAGGAAGGCCATAAAGATCATCAAGGACATCAACCACCCGAACCACTGCCTGTTCACCCCGCTATCATCCAGAAGGCGAGGTCAGTACAGGTGCATCAAAGCTGGGACCGAGAGACTGAAAAACAGCTTCTATCTCAAGGCCATCAGACTGTTAAACAGCAATCACTAACATTGAGTGGCTGCTGCCAACACACTGTCATTGACACTGACCCAACTCCAGCCACTTTAATAATGGGAATTGATGGGAAATTATGTAAATATATCACTAGCCACTTTAAACAATGCTACCTTATATAATGTTACTTACCCTACACTATTCATCTCATATGCATATGTATATACTGTACTCTAGATCATCGACTGCATTCTTATGTCACTAGCCACTTTAACTATGCCACTTTGTTTACTTTGTCTACATACTCATCTCATATGTATATACTGTACTCGATACCATCTACTGTATGCTGCTCTGTACCATCACTCATTCATATATCCTTATGTACATATTCCTTATCCCCTTACACTGTGTATAAGACAGTAGTTTTGGAATTGTTAGTTAGATTACTTGTTGGTTATCACTGCATTGTCGGAACTAGAAGCACAAGCATTTCGCTACACTCGCATTAACATCTGCTAACCATGTGTATGTGACAAATAAAATTGGATTTGATTTGATTTGATTTGATATAAACATCATGTACTGCAGTATATCACCCATGTATAAACATATATTACTGCAGTATATCACCCATGTATAAACATATATTACTGCAGTATATCACCCATGTATAAACATATATCACCCATATAAACATATATTACTGCAGTATATCACCCATGTATAAACATATATTACTGCAGTATATCACCCGTGTATAAACATATATTACTGCAGTATATCACCCATGTATAAACATATATTACTGCAGTATATCACCCGTGTATAAACATATATTACTGCAGTATATCACCCATGTATAAACATATATTACTGCAGTATATCACCCGTGTATAAACATATATTACTGCAGTATATCACCCATGTATAAACATCATGTACTGCAGTATATCACCCATGTATAAACATATATTACTGCAGTATATCACCCGTGTATAAACATATATTACTGCAGTATATCACCCATGTATAAACATATATTACTGCAGTATATCACCCATGTATAAACATATATTACTGCAGTATATCACCCGTGTATAAACATATATTACTGCAGTATATCACCCATGTATAAACATCATGTACTGCAGTATATCACCCATGTATAAACATATATTACTGCAGTATATCACCCATGTATAAACATATATTACTGCAGTATATCACCCGTGTATAAACATATATTACTGTATATCACCCGTATAAACATATATTACTGCAGTATATCACCCATGTATAAACATCATGTACTGCAGTATATCACCCATGTATAAACATATATTACTGCAGTATATCACCTGTGTATAAACATATATTACTGCAGTATATCACCCATAAACATATAAACATATAAACATTACTTACAGTATATCACCCGTGTATAAACATATATTACTGCAGTATATCACCTGTGTATAAACATATATTACTGCAGTATATCACCCATGTATAAACATATATTACTGCAGTATATCACCCATGTATAAACATATATTACTGCAGTATATCACCCATGTATAAACATATATTACTGCAGTATATCACCCGTGTATAAACATATATTACTGCAGTATATCACCTGTATAAACATGTATAAACATATATTACTGCAGTATATCACCCATGTATAAACATATATTACTGCAGTATATCACCCATATTACTGCAGTATATCACCCATGTATAAACATATATTACTGCATAAACATATAAACATATATTACTGCAGTATATCACCTGTGTATAAACATATATTACTGCAGTATATCACCCGTATGTATAAACATATATTACTGCAGTATATCACCTGTGTATAAACATATATTACTGCAGTATATCACCCATGTATAAACATATATTACTGCAGTATATCACCTGTGTATAAACATATATTACTGCAGTATATCACCCATGTATAACATCATGTACTGCAGTATATCACCCATGTATAACATCATGTACAGTTCCTGTCGGACCCTGGGAAGTAGCAGGTTGTACAATATGAACCACTGAACCCCTCCACAGTAAGACATCACAGAGCTGTGTGTGTGTGTGTGTGTGTGTGTGTGTGTGTGTGTGTGTGTGTGTGTGTGTGTGTGTGTGTGTGTGTGTGTGTGTGTGTGTGTGTGTGTGTGTGTGTGTGTGTGTGTGTGTGTGTGTGTGTGTGTGCAGTAAGGCATCACAGAGCCTACCTAGAGGGTGAGCACTGCATGGCTGACCTCAGTATATGGTCTCTCTGCAAGGTTCTAAGAGGATCTCTGATGGAGTCTAACCTAGTGGACTGAAAGAAGACATCTCGGATACATCTACCTCAGGAGACATCTACCTCAGGAGACATCTACCTCAGGACACATCTACCTCAGGAGACATCTACCTCAGGAGACAACCAGGACACATCTACCTCAGGAGACATCCAGGACACATCTACCTCAGGAGACATCCAGGACACATCTACCTCAGGACACATCTACCTCAGGAGACAACCAGGACACATCTACCTCAGGATACATCTACCTCAGGAGATATCCAGGACACATCTACCTCAGGAGACATCCAGGACACATCTACCTCGGGATACATCTCGGACACATCTACCTCGGGATACATCTTGGACACATCTACCTCGGGATACATCTCGGACACATCTACCTCAGGATACATCCAGGACACATCTACCTCAGGATACATCCAGGACACATCTACCTCGGGATACATCCAGGACACATCTACCTCAGGACACATCTACCTCAGGAGACATCCAGGACACATCTACCTCAGGATACATCTACCTCAGGAGACAACCAGGACACATCTACCTCAGGACACATCTACCTCGGGAGAGTCTTCTCACAAATAGTTCTGTAGCATCCGAACGGTTTGGCCGACACATTAATATGACCCCTCTATGGAAAGGTGAGACTCGGTTGTCATGCTCAAGCCTCACAAGACTAGTCTGAAAAATGAATAGATGGAAGTAGTTTGGTACCTATAAAACAAAGTGGTTAAATATGGGTAAAAAATATATACATAATTTCCTTATTTTGCCTATATATCTCAGATGTAGGACAGACCCTTTAAAACAAAACTTTTAATTGTATTTATTTTTTGATTGTCTGTTTTCCAAGTACGAATCTGTTATTTATTCCATTCTATGGGCTAATTAATAGCAGTAAGGTCAAATTCAATATTTCATTAAATAATTGTTTTTAATATTCATATTCATCTCAAGCACCACTCCAACATCAACATAAGTAAAAATGTCACACTTCCTATGTTTTGTAGGTAAAAAGGATAGAGGAAGATGTGTTTCCAATGACGTCATCAGTGTGCGCCGCGATTTTAACCAATTGTCAGGAGGCATTGCCCACTAATTGGTCGATGACGTCATTGTAAACACTTCTCTTCCTCTATCTGTTTTACCTACAAAACAGAGAAACACACCATTGTTGATGTTGGAGTGATGCTGGAGACGATGAACATGAACATGTCCCTTTAAGGATTAAGTGTTGTAATGGGATATTATGGGCTTTTTAATAAGGGCCTGCATCCCAAATAGCACCCTATACCCTATATAGTGCACCATTTCATTGTTTTATACCAGGGCTATGGACAAAAGTAGTGCACTAGGAAAAAAATAGGGATCCATTTGAGGACGGAGCCTAGTACTCATGTGGGGAGCAACAGTCTGATTCTATGACTTATTCCATTTAATGTAATCTTTGTCAGGAAAAGGCTGTTACTGTTTAACCAGCATGACCCCATTATTATTAGACCCGAGTAAGAGAGCTGTTCGGGAGCATTCTACACTACACACTACAGACAGCAAACAAAAAGGTTATATGGGGTTAAGTGGTTTCTGGAGGCTACTCTGAAGACGGTTAGTTAGAGTTTGTCTGTTTTCGTTTGCTGCTCGAGTGATATTTGGGCACAAGTGTTCTCTTAGGATTGGGCACACTGCTGAACACTCTTGTTAGTTCCAGTGAGTCGTTTCTTCCTGCTTGGATTCAGGAAACAGACCGTGCAAACCAGACGACCATCCAACCAACAGGTTCTCCTCTCCGAGTCTCCTATAGTGAAGGAGAGAGTGCTAGATGGAGCTTAACCAAGGATGAAGAGAAATAACAGTTTGATTCCAGGACATTTAGTTACAGGTACACAGTGTTTGAGTGTTTTCTCCTCCAAAGTGTTGCTCTATTTGATTACATAATACACCTTATTTGAGGTAAATGATTCCATGAAAAATCTGTTTCACAGTAACACGTAGTGTTTCTCCTCTCCTTTTTTTAAATGAATGCATAACATCACTTTTTTTCTCATCTTTTATTCATTGAGTGTAAATGTCACGTTCTGACCTTTATTTCCTTTGTTTTGTATTATTTTAGTATGGTATCAGGGCGTGAGTTGGGTGGGCAGTCTATGTTTGTTTTTCTATGTTTTGGGGGTATTTCTATATTTCGGCCTAGTATGGTTCTCAATCAGAGGCAGGTGTCATTAGTTGTCTCTGATTGAGAATCATATTTAGGTAGCCTGGGTTTCACTGTGTGTTTGTGGATGATTGTTCCTGTCTCTGTGTTTTGCACCAGATAGGACTGTTTAGGTTTTCGTACATTTATTGTTTTGTTAGTTATTTCATGTCTAGTTCCTTTATTAAAGAACATTTTTATTTTATTTTTATTTCACCTTTATTTAACCAGGTAGGCTAGTTGAGAACAGGTTCTCATTTACAACTGTGACCTGGCCAAGATAAAGCATAGCAGAGTGAACAGACAACACAGAGTTACACATGGAGTAAACAATTAACAAGTCAATAACACAGTAGAGAAAAAAAAGGGGAGTCTATATACAATGTGTGCAAAAGGCATGAGGAGGTAGGCGAATAATTACAATATTGCAGATTAACACTGGAGTGATAAATGATCAGATGATCATGTACAGGTAGAGATATTTGTGTGCAAAAGAGCAGAAAAGTAAATAAATAAAAACAGTATGGGGATGAGGTAGGTGAAAATGGGTGGGCTATTTACCAATAGATTATGTACAGCTGCAGCGATCGGTTAGCTGCTCAGATAGCTGATGTTTGAAGTTGGTGAGGGAGATAAAAGTCTCCAACTTCAGCGATTTTTGCAATTCGTTCCGGTCACAGGCAGCAGAGTACTGGAACGAAAGGCGGCCGAATGAGGTGTTGGCTTTGGGGATGCTCAATGAGATACACCTGCTGGAGCGCGTGCTACGGATGGGTGTTGCCATCGTGACCAGTGAGCTGAGATAAGGCGGAGCTTTACCTAGCCTGGACTTGTAGATGACCTGGAGCCAGTGGGTCTGGCGACGAATATGTAGCGAGGGCCAGCCGACTAGAGCATACAAGTCGCAGTGGTGGGTAGTATAAGGTGCTTTAGTGACAAAACGGATGGCACTGTGATAAGCTGCATCCAGCTTGCTGAGAAGAGTGTTGAAGCCATTTTGTAGATGACATCGCCGAAGTCGAGGATCGGTAGGATAGTCAGTTTTACTAGGGTAAGCTTGGCAGCGTGAGTGAAGGAGGCTTTGTTGCGGAACATGAATAACCACCACGCTGCATTTTGGTCCGCTTCTCCTTCACCACAGGAAAATCCTTACAGTAAATGTTTTCTTCTGTTGCCGTGCAGAAGTTTTACCTGAAACGTCTGGGAGCACGACGATTACTCAAGTGGCAACTATCAACTTCTCAACCACAGTGGCAGCTTCCATCTCCACGCCTGCCTCTGACAGAGTAAAGCACAACAAGACAAAGTATTATCATGTTTCATTAGTGCCTGGATGGATTCGTGTTTGTTAGTGGACTGTGATACCAGGTTGCTTTCTTGGAATAGCTGTGTGTTGTAGAATGGCTGAATGTTCTGGAATCACAGGCTGTTCAAGAATGTCTGGCTGTTTTTAGAATGTCGGAATGTTCTAGAATGTCTGGATGTTGTAGAATATCTGGGTGCTCTAGAATGTCTGGGTGTTTTGAATGTCGGGATGATCTAGAATGTTTGGGTGTTCAAGAATGTCTTGATGTTCTAGAATGTCTTGATGCTCTAGAATGTCTGGGTGTTATAGAATGTCTGGATGTCCTAGAATGTCTGGGTGTTCAAGAATGCCTGGGTGTTCTAGAATGTCTGGGTGTTCTAGAATGTATGGGTGTTCTAGAATGTATGGGTGTTCTAGAATGTCTGTGTGTTGTAGAATGCCTGGATGTTCTAGAATGTCTGGGTGTTGTCACGCCTTGGTCTTAGTATTTTGTGTTTTCTTTATTTATTTGGTCAGGCCAGGGTGTGACATGGGTTATTGTGGTGTGTTTTTGTCTTGGTGTTTTGTGGGGTGTCTACGTAGTCTATGGCTGCCTGAGGCGGTTCTCAATCAGAGTCAGGTGATTATCGTTGTCTCTGATTGGGAACCATATTTAGGCAGCCATATTCTGTGAGTGTTTCGTGGGTGATTGTTCCTGTCTTTGTGTTTGCACCAGATAGGGCTGTTTCGGTTTTCATTATTTCATTTCATTATTTTTGTAGTTTCTGCATGTATAGTTTTTCCTTCATTAAAATATATCATGAATCATCATCACGCTGCATTTTTGTCCGATCCTTGTTCCACCTCTTCGTCAGAGGAGGAGATAGAAGAGAGCCGTTACAGAATCACCCACCACAACAGGACCAAGTGGCGTGGTAACAGGCAACAGCAGCAGCAGGAGCAGCGCGACAAGAATTTCTGGACATGGGAGGAAATCCTCGACGGGAGAGGACCCTGGGCTAAACCAGGGGAGTGTAGCCGCACCAAGGTGCAGCGAGAGAGGGACTGGACATGGGAGGACGAACTGGACGGTGAAGGACCTTGGGCTCAGCCTGGAGAATATCGCCGCCCCAAGGAAGAACTGGAGGCGGCGAAAGCGGAGAAGCGCTGGTATGAGGAGGCAGCACAGCGACGCGGATGGAAGCCTGAGAGTCAGACCCAAAAATGTCTTGGGGTGGGGGCTCACAGGGAGTATGGCTATGCCAGGTAGGAGACCTGCGCAAACTCCCTGTGCTTACCGGGGGGCTAGAGAGACCGGGCAGGCACCGTGTTATGCTATGGAGCGCACGGTGTCTCCAGTGCGGGTGCATAGCCCGGTGCGGTTCATACCAGCTCTTCGTATTGGCCGGGCTAGAGTGGGCATCGAGCCAGGTAAGGTTGGGCAGGCTTGGTGCTCAAGAGCTCCAGTGCGCCTGCACGGTCCGGTCTATCCAGAGCCACCTCCACACACCAGTCCTCCGGTGGCAGCTCCCCGCACCAGGCTTCCTGTGCGTGTTCTCGGTCCAGTTCCACCAGTGCCAACACCACGCATCAGGCCTACAGTGCGCCTCGCCTCTCCTGCGCTGCCGGAGCCTCCCGCCTGTTCAGCGCTGTCGGAACCTTTCTCCTCTACAGTGCTGCCGGAGCCTCCCGCCTGTTCAGCGCAACCAGAGCCTTCCTCCTCTACAGCGCTGCCGGAGTCTCCCGCCTGTTCAGCGCTGCCAGAGCCTTCCTCCTCTACAGCGCTGCTGGAGTCTCCTGCCTGTTCAGCGCAGCCAGAGCTGCCAGCCTGCATGGAGCAGCCTGAGCTGCCAGTCTGCATGGAGCAGCCTGAGCTGTCAGACTGCATGGAGCAGCCTGAGCTGTCAGACTGCATGGAGCAGCCAGAGCTGCCAGTCTGCATGGAGCAGCCAGAGCTGCCAGTCTGCATAGAGCTGCCAGTCTGCATAGAGCAGCCAGAGCTGCCAGTCTGCATGGAGCTGCCAGTCTGCATAGAGCAGCCAGAGCTGTCAGTCTGCATAGAGCAGCCAGAGATGTCAGTCTGCATGGAGCAGCCAGAGCTGCCAGTCTGCATGGAGCAGCCAGAGCTGCCAGTCTGCATGGAGCAGCCAGAGCAGCTAGATCTGCCAGTCAGCCACACTCTTCCAGATCTGCCAGTCAGCCAGACTCTTCCAGATCTGCCAGTCAGCCAGACTCTTCCAGATCTGTCAGTCAACCAGACTCTTCCAGATCTGCCAGTCTACCAGACTCTTCCAGATCTGCCAGTCAACCAGACTCTTCCAGATCCGCCAGCCAGCCAGGATCTGCCGGAGCAAACTACCTGCCTGAGCTTCCTCTCAGTGCTGGGCTTCCTCTCAGTGCTGGGCTTCCTCTCAGTGCTGAGCTTCCTCTCAGTGCTGGGCTTCCCCTCAGTGCTGGGCTTTCCCTCAGTGCTGGGCTTCCCCTCAGTCCCGAGCTTCCCCTCAGTCCCGAGCTACCCCTCAGTCCCGAGCTGCCCCTCAGTCCCGAGCTGCCCCTCAGTCCAGTGGGGTTCTGGGTGAGGACTACTAGGCCATGGTCGGCGGCGAGGGTGGATTATCCCAGGACGCGAGGGGGAGGAACTAAGACATTAATGGAGTGGGGTCCACGTCCCGAGCCGGAGCCGCCACCATGGACAGACGCCCACCCGGACCCTCCCTATGGTTTTGAGGTGCGTCCGGGAGTCCGCACCTTAGGGGGGGGGGTTCTGTCACGCCTTGGTCTTAGTATTTTGTGTTTTCTTTATTTATTTGGTCAGGCCAGGGTGTGGCATGGGTTATTGTGGTGTGTTTTTGTCTTGGGGTTTTGTGGGGTGTCTACGTAGTCTATGGCTGCCTGAGGCGGTTCTCAATAAGAGTCAGGTGATTATCGTTGTCTCTGATTGGGAACCATATTTAGGCAGCCATATTCTGTGAGTGTTTCGTGGGTGATTGTTCCTGTCTTTGTGTTTGCACCAGATAGGGCTGTTTCGGTTTTCATTATTTCATTTCATTATTTTTGTAGTTTCTGCATGTATAGTTTTTCCTTCATTAAAATATATCATGAATCATCATCACGCTGCATTTTGGTCCGATCCTTGTTTCACCTCTTCGTCAGAGGAGGAGATAGAAGAGAGCCGTTACAGGTGTTCTAGAATGTCTTGATGTTCTAGAATGTCTGGTCCTTTTAGAATGTCTGGGTGTTCTAGAATGTATGGGTCATCTAAAATGTCTTTGTTCAAGAATGTATGGGTAATCTAGAATGCCTGGGTGTTCTGTCTAGAATGTCTGAGTCTTCTAGAATATCTGGGTGTTCTATCAAGAATGTCTGGTTATTCTATCTAAAATGTCTGGGTGTTCTTTCTACAATGTCTGGGTGTTCTATCTAGAATGTCTGGTTATTCTATCTAAAATGTCTGGGTGTTCTATCTAGAATATCTGGGTGTTCTATCTAGAATGTCTGGGTGTTCTTTCTACAATGTCTGGGTGTTCTGTCTAGAATGTTTACGTGTTCTTTCTAGAATTTCTGGGTGTTCTATCTAGAATATCTGGATGTTCTATCTAGAATATCTGGGTGTTCTATCTAGAATGTCTGGTTGTTCTAGAATGTCTGGGTGTTCTTTATAGAATATCTGAATCTTCTAGAATGTCTGGATATTTTGGAACGGCACTATTTTGTAACAAATGAATTTAATACAACAGTTAGTAGTTGAGTTTGTTCAGTTGACATAAATACATGAACTTCTAATGGCAGACTAGACCATGATGTTGAGAGTTATCTTCAAACCCACCCAATATTCTGTTGATGTAACGATGATGTAATTATATTAGATAATAGCCTTCAGAAAGACTTTTAAGTTAAACCAAGAGTCACTTAACTGAAACAGCAGTCTATGGACAACAGTTAATAACAAGCTGTTATGAATATTTGTTTCTTTGCCATGTTTCTGATTGGGGTCAATAATTTGCTCGTTTAAACATTTCAAAACCTTTCATCAGGCAGATGCTTTAGACGATTTTACTTAATTAATTAATGAATCCTGCCAACTATAGAACTGTCAACCAATGAACCGCCACTAAATAGATGCTGATTAAAACAGTTTGGACAGAGTCGTGCCTGTAGAAACAGTAGATACTGTATATGCAGTATCCATCCCATGGGCCTCCAAACTTCTGTGTGTGTGTGTGTGTGTGTGCGTGTGTGTGTGTGTGTGCATGTGTGCGTGTGTGTGTGTGTTATGTAAGTGTGTTATGTATGTGTGCGTGTGTGTGTGTGTTATGTATGTGTGCGTGTGTGTGTGTGTGTTATGTATGTGTTCGTGTGTGTGTGTGTGTGTTGTGTGTGTGTGTGTGTTATGTATGTGTGCGTGTGTGTGTGTGTTATGTATGTGTGCGTGCGTGTTTGTGTGTGTGTGTTATGTGTGTGTGTGTGTGTGTTATGTATGTGTGCGTGTGTGTGTGCGTGTGTGTGTGTGTGTGTGTTATGTATGTGTGCGTGTGTGTGTGTGTTATGTATGTGTGTGTGTGTGTTATGTATATGTGTGTGTGGACCTCTAAACGTTAGTTTCTCAGCCAGTCCAGTCACCCTCAGAGAGACTCCATTATGTTCTCAGCAGAGTATTGATCCTGTGTGAAGCGTACTGTATCAACACACAACCAGGACATCAGGATGATCTGGAGAGAAACGTCCTCACGGGTCCTTTAAACAGGCCTGAGGATGCACCTGAGTCCCAAATGGAACCTTATTCCCTATGTAGTGCTCTACTTTTAACCAGGGCTCATAGGCACTACGTAGGTAATAGGGTGCCGCTTGGGACACAGCCATACAGTAGCAACGCTACAGCAAACCGCAACCACACAGGACTGCCTTAGTCAATGATCTCTGACAGTTATGCAGATGAGGTAGGTGTTGATGACGATGTAGCTGACCTATCATAGAGGAGCAGCATTCAGTGGTTCAGAGTCAGGAGGAGGGAGAGGTAGAGGAGGAGAGGTAGAGGAGGAGAGGTAGAGGAGGAGAGGTAGAGGAGAGGTAGAGGAGGAGAGGTAGAGGAGGTGAGGTAGAGGGGAGAGGTAGAGGAGGTGAGGTAGAGGGGAAGGGAGAGGTAGAGGGGAGAGGTAGAGGAGGAGAGGTAGAGGAGGTGAGGTAGAGGGGAAGGAGAGGTGGGAGGGGAGAGGTAGAGGAGGAGAGGTAGAGGAGGAGAGGTAGAGGAGGAGAGGTAGAGGAGGAGAGGTAGAGGGGAGAGGTAGAGGAGGTGAGGTAGAGGGGAGAGGTAGAGGTAGAGGGGAGAGGTAGAGGAGGAGAGGTAGAGGGAGGAGGTAGAGGAGGTGAGGTAGAGGGGAGAGGGAGGTAGAGGAGGGGAGGGTAGGGAGGAGAGTAGAGGGGAGAGGGGAGGGGAGAGGTAGAGGGTGAGAGGTAGAGGAGGAGAGGTAGAGGAGGGGAGAGGTAGAGGAGGAGAGGTAGAGGAGGAGAGGTAGAGGAGGTGAGGTAGAGGAGGAGAGGTAGAGGAGGAGAGGTAGAGGAGGAGAGGTAGAGGAGGAGAGGTAGAGGGAGAGGTAGAGGAGGAGAGGTGGAGGGAGAGGGAGGAGAGGTAGAGGGGAGGGGAGAGGAGGAGAGGTAGAGGAGGAGGTAGAGGAGGAGGTAGGAGGAGGAGGGGAGAGGAGAGGAGGGAGGAGAGGGAGAGGTAGAGGGGAGAGGTAGAGGAGGAGAGGTAGAGGAGGAGGGGAGAGGTAGAGGAGGAGAGGTAGAGGAGGAGGAGGGGTAGAGGAGGAGAGGTAGAGGAGGTGAGGTAGAGGAGAGGAGAGGTGAGGAGGGAAGGGAGAGGTAGAGGGGGAGGGAGGAGGAGAGGAGGTAGAGGGGAAGGGAGAGGTTGAGGAGAGGGAGAGGTAGAGGAGGAGAGGTAGAGGAGGTGAGGTAGAGGAGGAGAGGTAGAGGAGAGGAGGGAGGAGGAGAGGGAGGGGAGAGGTAGAGGAGGAGAGGTAGAGGGGAAGGGTAGAGGGAGGGGAGGTAGAGAGGAGAGGGGAGAGTAGAGGAGAGGTAGGGGAGGAGGTAGAGGTAGAGGGGAGGAGGAGAGGTAGAGGAGGGGAGGGTAGAGGAGGAGAGGTAGAGGTAGGGGAGGGTAGAGGGGAGGAGAGGTAGAGGAGGTGAGGTAGAGGGGAGAGGTAGAGGAGGAGAGGTAGAGGGGAAGGGAGGAGGTAGAGGAGGAGAGGTAGGGAGAGGTAGAGGAGGAGGTAGGGGGAGAGGTAGAGGGGAGAGGTAGAGGAGAGGTAGAGGAGAGGTGAGGAGGAGGAGGGGTGGAGGTAGAGGAGGAGAGGTAGAGGAGGAGAGGTAGAGGAGAGAGAGGTGTAGAGGAGGGGAGAGGTGAGTTAGAGGGGAGGGAGGTAGAGGAGGAGAGGTAGAGGGGAGAGGTAGAGGAGGAGAGGTAGAGGGGAGAGGTAGAGGGGAGGAGAGGTAGAGGAGGAGAGGTAGAGGAGGAGAGGGGAGAGGAGGAGAGGGAGGGTAGAGGGGAGAGGT
The DNA here is from genome assembly GCF_034236695.1 of Oncorhynchus nerka. Taxonomy (NCBI): domain Eukaryota; kingdom Metazoa; phylum Chordata; class Actinopteri; order Salmoniformes; family Salmonidae; genus Oncorhynchus; species Oncorhynchus nerka. Next base: position 71,313 of record NW_027040425.1, read on the forward strand.
AGAGGGAGGAGAGGTGGAGAGGGAAGGTAGAGGAGGAGAGGTAGAGGAGGAGGGGAGGTAGAGAGGAGAGGAGGAGAGAGGTAGAGGAGGAGGGGAGAGGTAGAGGAGGAGAGGTAGAGGAGGAGAGGGAGGAGGAGGAGGTAGAGGAGGAGAGGTAGAGGAGGTGAGGTAGAGGGAGAGGTAGAGGAGGAGAGGTAGGAGGAGGAGAGGTAGAGGAGGAGAGGAGAGGTTGAGAGGAGAGGGGAGAGGTAGAGGAGGAGAGGTGGGAGGAGAGGTAGAGGGAGGTGAGGTAGAGGAGGAGAGGTAGAGGGGGAGAGGTAGAGGGGAGAGGTAGAGGAGAGAGGGAGAGGAGGAGAGGTAGAGGAGGAGAGGTAGAGGAGGAGAGGTAGAGGAGGAGAGGGGAGGAGGAGAGGGGAGAGGTGGAGAAGAGAGGAGGGAGGAGAAGGGGAGAGGTAGAGGAGGAGAGGTAGAGGAGGAGAGGTAGAGGAGGAGAGGTGGAGGAGAGGTAGAGGAGGAGAGGTAGAGGGGAGAGGTAGAGGAGGAGAGGTAGGAGGGGAGGGAGAGGGAGGAGGAGAGGTAGAGGTAGAGGAGGGAGGAGGGGAGGAGGAGGGTAGGGGAGAGGTAGAGGAGGAGAGGTAGAGGGGAGGGGAGGGAGGGAGGAGAGGTAGGAGGAGAGAGAGGGGAGAGGTAGAGGGGAGGGAGGAGGAGAGGTAGAGGGAGGGAGGGAGGAGGAGAGGGAGGTGAGGTAGAGGAGGAGGTAGAGGAGAGGTAGAGGAGGGTAGAGGAGGAGAGGTAGAGGAGGAGAGGGAGAGAGGTAGAGGAGGAGAGGTAGAGGAGGAGAGGGAGAGGTAGAGGAGGAGGAGAGGGGAGGTAGGGAGGGAGGAGAGGGGAGAGGTAGAGGAGGAGAGGAGGAGAGGTAGAGGAGAGGAGAGGAGGAGAGGTAGAGGAGGAGAGAGGAGAGGGGAGAGGTAGAGGAGGAGGGAGAGGTAGAGGAGGAGGGGGAGAGGTAGAGGAGGAGAGGTAGAGGAGGAGAGGTAGAGGAGGAGAGGGGAGAGGTAGAGGAGGAGAGGGGAGAGGTAGAGGAGGAGAGGGAGAGGTAGAGGAGGAGAGGGGAGGTAGAGGAGGAGAGGGGAGAGGTAGAGGAGGAGAGGGAGGGTAGAGGAGGAGAGGGGAGAGGTAGAGGAGGAGAGGAGAGGAGAGGAGAGGAGGAGAGGAGGAGGAGGAGAGGGGAGAGGTAGAGGAGGAGGGAGGAGGGTGGAGGAGAGGGGAAGGTAGAGGAGGAGGGGAGAGGTAGAGGAGGAGGAGAGGGGAGGTAGAGGAGGAGAGGGGAGGTAGGGAGAGGGGGAAGGTAGAGGGGAGAGGGAGGTAGGGAGGAGAGAGGGGAGGGTAGAGGAGGAGAGGGGAGAGGTAGAGGAGGAGAGGAGGAGGAGGGTGGAGGAGGAGGGGAAGGTAGAGGAGGAGAGGGGAGAGGTAGAGGAGGAGAGGTAGAGGAGGAGAGGGGAGAGGTAGAGGAGGAGGGGGAGGAGGAGAGGGAGAGGTAGGAGGAGAGGGGAAGGTAGAGGAGGAGAGGGGAGAGGGGAAGGTAGAGGAGGAGAGGGAGAGGAGGAGAGGTAGAGGAGGAGAGGGAGAGGTAGGAGAGGAGAGGGAGGGGAGAGGTAGAGGAGGAGAGGGAGAGGAGGGAGGGAGGGGGAGAGGTGAGGAGAGGGGAGAGGAGGAGAGGTGAGAGGTAGAGGAGGAGAGGGGAGAGGTAGAGGAGGAGAGGGGAAGGTAGAGGAGGAGAGAGGAGGTGGAGGAGAGGGGAATGGAAGAGGAGGAGGGGAGAGGAGGAGAGGGGAGAGGTAGAGGAGGAGAGGGGAGAGGAGGAGAGGGGAGAGGTAGAGGAGGAGAGGGGAGAGGTGGAGGAGGGTGGAGAGGTAGAGGAGAGGGGAGAGGTAGAGGAGAGGGGAGAGGTAGAGGAGAAGGGAGAGGCAAGGGAGTGCTCCTAATCTCAGTTTGTTACCTGTATAAAAGACACCTGTCCACAGAAGCAATCAATCAATCATATTCCAATCTCTCCACCATGGCCAAGACCAAAGAGCTCTCCAAGGATGTCAGGGACAAGATTGTAGACCTACACAAGGCTGGAATGGGCTACAAGACCATCGCCAATCAGCTTGGTGAGATTATTCGCGAATGGAAGAAACACAAAAGAACTCAATCTCCCTCGGCCTGGGGCTCCGTGCAAGATCTCACCTCGTGGCGTTGCAATGATCATGAGAGCGGTGAGGAATCAGCCCAGAACTACACAGGAGGATCTTGTCAATGATCTCAAGGCAGCTGGGACCATAGTCACCAAGAAAACAATTGGTACCACACTACACCGTGAAGGACTGAAATCCTGCAGCGCCCGCGAGGTCCCCCTGCTCAAGAAAGCACAAATACATGCCCGTCTGAAGTTTGCCAATGAACATCTGAATGATTCAGAGGACAACTGGGTGAAAGTGTTGTGGTCAGATGACACCAAAATGGAGCTCTTTGGCATCAACTCAACTCGCTGTGTTTGGAGGAGGAGGAATGCTGCCTATGACCCCAAGAACACCATCCCCACCGTCAAACATGGAGGTGGAAACATTATGCTTTGGGGGTGTTTTTCTGCTAAGGGGACTGGACACTGCATCAAAGGAACGATGGACGGGGCCATGTACCGTCAAATCTTGGGTGAGAACCTCCTTCCCTCAGCCAGGGCATTGAAAATGGGTCGTGGATGGGTAGTCCTGCATGACAATGAACCAAAACACACGGCCAAGGCAACAAAGGAGTGGCTCAAGAAGAAGCATATTAAGGTCCTGGAGTCGCCTAGCCAGTCTCCAGACCCTTAATCCCATAGAAGGTTTCGGTAGCCAAACATCAGCCTCAAAACCTTAATGACTTGGAGAAGGTCTGCAAAGAGAAGTAGGACAAAATCCCTCCTGAGATGTGTGCAAACCTGGTGGCCAACAACAAGAAACGTATGACCTCTGTGATTGCCAACAAGGGTTTTGCCACCAAGTACTAAGTCATGTTTTGCAGAGGGGTCAAATACTTATTCCCCTCATTAAAATGCAAATCAATTTATAACATTTTAGACATGCCTTTTCCTGGATTCTTTGGTTGTTGTTAATCTGTCTTTCTGTCACACCCTGACCTTAGTATTCTTTGTTTTCTTTATTATTTTGGTTAGGTCAGGGTGTGACAAGGGGTGGTTTGTTGTGTTTTTGTACTGTCTAGGGTTATTGTCCTGTCTAGGGTTTTTGTCCTGTCTAGGGGTTTTTGTCCTGTTTTTGTACTGTCTAGGGTTTTTGTACTGTCTAGGGTTTTTGTCCTGTCTATGGTTTTTGTCCTGTCTATGGTTTTTGTCCTGTCTAGGGTTTTTGTCCTGTCTATGGTTTTTGTCCTGTCTAGGGTTTTTGTCCTGTCTAGGGGTTTTTGTCCTGTCTATGGTTTTTGTCCTGTCTATGGTTTTTGTCCTGTCTATGGTTTTTGTCCTGTCTATGGTTTTTGTCCTGTCTAGGGGTTTTTGTCCTGTCTAGGGTTTTTTTCCTGTCTAGGGTTTTTGTCCTGTCTAGGGTTTTTGTCCTGTCTAGGGTTTTTGTCCTGTCTATGGTTTTGTCCTGTCTAGGGGTTTTGCCTGTCTAGGGTTTTTGTCCTGTCTATGGTTTTTGTCCTGTCTAGGGTTTTTGTCCTGTCTAGGGTTTTTGTCCTGTCTATGGTTTTGTCCTGTCTAGGGTTTTTGTCCTGTCTAGGGTTTTTTGTCCTGTCTAGGGTTTTTGTCCTGTCTATGGTTTTTGTCCTGTCTAGGGTTTTTGTCCTGTCTATGGTTTTGTCCTGTCTAGGGTTTTTGTCCTGTCTAGGGTTTTTTGTACTGTCTAGGGTTTTTGTCATGTCTAGGGTTTTTGTACTGTCTAGGGTTTTTGTCCTGTCTAGGGTTTTTGTCCTGTCTATGGTTTTTGTCCTGTCTAGGGCTTTTGTATGTTTATGGGTTTGTTTTCACTAGTCTAGGTGTTTTGTATGTCTATGGTTGCCTAGATTGGTTCCCAATCAGAGGCAGCTGTTTATCGTTGTCTCTGATTGGGAACCACATTCAGGCAGCCATATTCCTTGGGTAATTCCTGGGGGATATTCAGGCAGCCATTCACTAATTCCTAGGGGATATTCAGGCAGCCATATTCCTTGGGTAATTCCTGGGGATATTCAGGCAGCCATATTCCTTGGGTTTCCTGGGGATATTCAGGCAGCCATATTCCTTGGTAATTCTGGGGGATATTCAGGCAGCCATATTCCTTGGGTAATTCCTGGGGATATTCAGGCAGCCATATTCCTTGGGTAATTCCTGGGGATATTCAGGCATATTCCATATTCCTTGGGGATATTCAGGCAGCCATTTCCTGGGGGATATTCAGGCAGCCATATTCCTTGGGTAATTCCTGGGGGATATTCAGGCAGCCATATTCCTTGGGTAATTCCTGGGGGATATTCAGGCAGCCATATTCCTTGGGTAATTCCTGGGGGATATTCAGGCAGCCATATTCCTTGGGTAATTCCTGGGGGATATTCAGGCAGCCATATTCCTTGGGTAATTCCTGGGGGATATTCAGGCAGCCATATTCCTTGGGTAATTCCTGGGGGATATTCATATCAGGCATATTCAGGCAGCCATATTCCTTGGGTAATTCCTGGGGGATATTCAGGCAGCCATATTCCTTGGGTAATTCCTGGGTGATATTCAGGCAGCCATATTCCTTGGGTAATTCCTGGGGGATATTCAGGCAGCCATATTCCTTGGGTAATTCCTGGGTGATATTCAGGCAGCCATATTCCTTGGGTAATTCCTGGGGGATATTCAGGCAGCCATATTCCTTGGGTAATTCCTGGGTGATATTCAGGCAGCCATATTCCTTGGGTAATTCCTGGGGGATATTCAGGCAGCCATATTCCTTGGTAATTCCTGGGTGATATTCAGGCAGCCATATTCCTTGGGTAATTCCTGGGGGATATTCAGGCAGCCATATTCCTTGGGTAATTCCTGGGGGATATTCAGGCAGCCATATTCCTTGGGTAATTCCTGGGGGATATTCAGGCAGCCATATTCCTTGGGTAATTCCTGGGTGATATTCAGGCAGCCATATTCCTTGGGTAATTCGTGATTGTCTATGTATGAGTTACCTGTGTCTGCATTTTTTTCTATAAAGCTTCACGTTCGGTTTTTTGTTTGTTTTTGTATAGTTTGTTCAGTGTTCTTCCTTCATTAAAGAAGATGTATTCAAATCACGCTGCGCCTCATCGCTATAACGAACGAGACACCTGTCTCTCACTGTTCAAATAAAACTACCATTAAAATTATAGACGGATCATGTCTTTGTCAGTGGGCAAACGTACAAAATCAGCAGGGGATCAAATACTATTTTCTCTCTCGCTGTATGTGAGGGAAAAACTCACACCACCTTCACTCAAATAATTTTTCCCTCATATTATATCATATCATTTAGGAGGGGTGGAAAACAAGGTGGGGGGCAATGGGGGAGACAAGTGAGGTGCTGTATATTTAAAGTGAAGGTGGTGTGAGTTTATCAGTACAGCCTGGCTGTTTATATTGAGAGGAGGAGCTGAGGAGGAGGAGGGAGAGGTAGAGGAGGGAGAGGAGAGGTGCTGGTCGGTGGGGTGAGGTGGTGTGAGTTTATCAGTACAGCCTGGCTGTTTATATTGAGAGGAGGAGGGAGAGGTAGAGGAGGAGAGGGGAAAGATACAGGTCGGTGAGGTGGTGTGAGTTTATCAGTACAGCCTGGCTGTTTATATTGAGAGGAGAAGGTGAGGAGGAGGGAGAGGTACAGGGTAGAGGGAGGGAGAGGTAGAGGGTAGAGGGAGGGAGAGGTAGAGGTGCTGGTCGGTGAGGTGAGGTGGTGTTTATTTAAAGTGAAGCTATAGGATAGGTAGCAGTGGTGGTAGCAGCTGGCCTCTTGCCATATTTCAAATCGACCTCCAACTCTAGGAGAAGGTCACGGGCTGAGCTGCAGCTGAGCAGCAGAGAAGATGTTTAAAACAATCTCCACAATTTGTTGGACTGAGGCTCTGTGTCAAACACCACCCTATTCCCTTTTAAATGACCTACTTTCAAGCAGGGCCCATGAGGCTCTGGTCACGAGTAGTGCACTATATAGGGAATAGGGTGCCACTTGGGACGGGCCTTGATAATCTCCCAGGCTTTAATGGATGACAGATCTGTTTACCAAGTGGGTTCACCTCTCATTGGCCAATAGATTTTCCTCCTAACATAATAATACAACTGGAATTGGTTTTTTGATCAATGACATCACTGGTTGTATTTTTAATAAGCAGGACAACCTTGAGTGTGGAGATGCAGGCAGCGCGCGTGTGTGTGAGGAGGCTGGTGAGAGGAGCTCTAGGAGGGAAGGGCTCGTTGTAATGTCTGGAATGGAATCTATGGATCGGTATCATGACACAGCTAACGTATGGAAACCACACGTTTGACTCCGTTCCATTTATTCCATTCCAACCATTACAACGAGCCCTTCCCTCCTATAGCGCCTCACACCAGAGATACTGTGTTCCATGGACTGGAGTTGAACAGAGTAATATCTGCAGAGAGACTGTGTTCCGTGGACTGTAGTTGAACAGGGTTATAGAGTTATAGAGTTATATCTGCAGAGAGACTGTGTTCCGTGGACTGGAGTTGAACAGAGTTATATCTGCAGAGAGACTGTGTTCCGTGGACTGTAGTTGAACAGGGTTATAGAGTTATAGAGTTATATCTGCAGAGAGACTGTGTTCCATGGACTGTAGTTGAACAGAGTTATATCTGCAGAGAGACTGTGTTCCATGGACTGTAGTTGAACAGGGTTATAGAGTTATAGAGTTATATCTGCAGAGAGACTGTGTTCCGTGGACTGTAGTTGAACAGGGTTATAGAGTTATAGAGTTATATCTGCAGAGAGACTGTGTTCCGTGGACTGTAGTTGAACAGAGTAATATCAGCAGAGAGACTGTGTTCCGTGGACTGTAGTTGAACAGGGTTATAGAGTTATATATCTGTACAGAGACTGTGTTCCGTGGACTGGTTGAGTTGAACAGAGTAATATCTGCAGAGAGACTGTGTTCCATGGACTGTAGTTGAACAGAGTTATAGGTTATATCTGCAGAGAGACTGTGTTCCATGGACTTGTAGTTGAACAGAGTTATATCTGCAGAGAGACTGTGTTCCGTGGACTGTAGTTGAACAGAGTTATATCTGCAGAGAGACTGTGTTCCATGGACTGTAGTTGAACAGAGTTATAGAGTTATATCTGCAGAGAGACTGTGTTCCATGGACTGTAGTTGAACAGAGTTATATCTGCAGAGAGACTGTGTTCCATGGACTGTAGTTGAACAGGGTTATAGAGTTATAGAGTTATATCTGCAGAGAGACTGTGTTCCGTGGACTGGAGTTGAACAGAGTAATATCAGCAGAGAGACTGTGTTCCGTGGACTGGAGTTGAACAGAGTTATATCTGTACAGAGACTGTGTTCCGTGGACTGTAGTTGAACAGAGTAATATCTGCAGAGAGACTGTGTTCTGCTGGAGAACAGAGTTATATCTGTACAGAGACTGTGTTCCGTGGACTGTTGAACTGTAGTTGAACAGAGTTATATCTGCAGAGAGACTGTGTTCCGTGGACTGGAGTTGAACAGAGTTATATTATATGTAGTTGAACTGTGTTCAGGACTGTAGTTGAACAGAGTGTGTTCCATTATAGGATATCTGCAGAGAGACTGTGTTCCATGGACTGTAGAACAGAGGCAGAGAGACTGTGTTCCATGGACTGTAGTTGAACAGGGTTATAGAGTTATAGAGTTATATCTGCAGAGAGACTGTGTTCCGTGGACTGGAGTTGAACAGAGTAATATCAGCAGAGAGACTGTGTTCCGTGGACTGGAGTTGAACAGAGTTATATCTGTACAGAGACTGTGTTCCGTGGACTGTAGTTGAACAGAGTAATATCTGCAGAGAGACTGTGTTCCGTGGACTGGAGTTGAACAGAGTAATATCTGTACAGAGACTGTGTTCCGTGGACTGGAGTTGAACAGAGTAATATCTGCACAGAGACTGTGTTCCATGGACTGTAGTTGAACAGAGTTATATCTGCAGAGAGACTGTGTTCCATGGACTGTAGTTGAACAGAGTTATAGAGTTATATCTGCAGAGAGACTGTGTTCCGTGGACTGGAGTTGAACAGAGTTATAGAGTTATATCTGCAGAGAGACTGTGTTCCATGGACTGTAGTTGAACAGAGTTATATCTGCAGAGAGACTGTGTTCCATGGACTGTAGTTGAACAGAGTTATATCTGCAGAGAGACTGTGTTCCATGGACTGTAGTTGAACAGAGTAATATCAGCAGAGAGACTGTGTTCCGTGGACTGGAGTTGAACAGAGTAATATCTGTACAGAGACTGTGTTCCGTGGACTGGAGTTGAACAGAGTAATATCTGCACAGAGACTGTGTTCCATGGACTGTAGTTGAACAGAGTTATAGAGTTATATCTGCAGAGAGACTGTGTTCCATGGACTGTAGTTGAACAGAGTTATAGAGTTATATCTGCAGAGAGACTGTGTTCCGTGGACTGTAGTTGAACAGAGTTATATCTGCAGAGAGACTGTGTTCCATGGACTGTAGTTGAACAGAGTTATAGAGTTATATCTGCAGAGAGACTGTGTTCCATGGACTGTAGTTGAACAGAGTTATATCTGCAGAGAGACTGTGTTCCATGGACTGTAGTTGAACAGGGTTATAGAGTTATAGAGTTATATCTGCAGAGAGACTGTGTTCCGTGGACTGGAGTTGAACAGAGTAATATCAGCAGAGAGACTGTGTTCCGTGGACTGGAGTTGAACAGAGTTATATCTGTACAGAGACTGTGTTCCGTGGACTGTAGTTGAACAGAGTAATATCTGCAGAGAGACTGTGTTCCGTGGACTGGAGTTGAACAGAGTAATATCTGTACAGAGACTGTGTTCCGTGGACTGGAGTTGAACAGAGTAATCCATGGACTGCAGAGTTATATCTGCAGAGAGACTGTGTTCCATGGACTGTAGTTGAACAGAGTTATAGAGTTATATCTGCAGAGAGACTGGAGTTGAACAGGGTTATAGAGTTATATCTGCAGAGAGACTGTGTTCCATGGACTGTAGTTGAACAGAGTTATATCTGCAGAGAGACTGTGTTCCATGGACTGAGACTGTGTTCCATGGACTGTAGTTGAACAGAGTTATATCTGCAGAGAGACTGTGTTCCATGGACTGTAGTTGAACAGAGTTATAGAGTTATATCTGCAGAGAGACTGTGTTCCGTGGACTGTAGTTGAACAGAGTTATAGAGTTATATCTGCAGAGAGACTGTGTTCCGTGGACTGTAGTTGAACAGAGTTATATCTGCAGAGAGACTGTGTTCCATGGACTGTAGTTGAACAGAGTTATAGAGTTATATCTGCAGAGAGACTGTGTTCCATGGACTGAGAATCTCTGTAATCGTACCACAGCCTGGGAACAGGAAGAGAAGTGGCCAAGTCTATGACGAGTCTCAAATGACCCCCTATTCCCTATATAGTGCACTACTTTTGACCAGAGGCTTATGGGACGTAGGGTTCATTTGGGACGCAGACCCGGTGGGGCAGGGAAGAGAAGAGGGACACTAGACTCAGTACTACAAATGATAGGATGGTTATTGCTGTTGGTCTCTCTGGTCCGTTTTTGGGTGGTGGTCACACACACACACACACACACACACACACACACACACACACACACACACACACACACACACACACACACACACACACACACACACACACACACACACACACACTGGGGGTCAGTAATGGTTGAATAGATGGGAGTAGACAAGGCCTGGGACTCAACCAGCCTCAAAGCAACTCTCCGGCTTGCATCCCAAATGGTACCCTATTCCCTTCAAAGTGCACTACTTTTGACCAAGGCCTATAGGGATACGGTCAAAAAGTAGTGCACTATGCAGGGAATAGGGTGCCAATTGGGGATGCAGAATCTCCAGTCTGGATGTTGATATATCCAGTCTGGATGTTAGACTCAGATAAACACTGTGGTCACTGCTGTTAGGGCTGCTAATGTAGGGCGGTCCAAACCCAGAAGCCCCCGAAGTGACTTTTATCAAAACAGTTTATTGTCTTCTCAGGAATTCAGCCTCCTCTGCGTTGCTCTCCAACGCCCATTCTCTGGGGAGCAGAGTTTCTGCTGTGATTGACTTCCTGTACGTCTGATATCTGATTGGTGGTTAACTTTACGGTAATGCTATTGGTCAACAACTCAGACGTAATAAAGGAGTGTCGGAGTCATCGTCCCTTTCTCTTTGTCCCTGACCTTTTCTCTCTCTGATCCTGTCTAGAATAATGCCTTGTAAAACACAGGTATACAGTATACACACACCTAAATACACCTGCACATTAACAGTACACCTGCACTATCAGTACATTATAATATCAGTACATTATACTACCAGTACATTATAAGATCAGTACATTATACCACCAGTACATTATACTATCAGCACATTATACTATCAGTACATTATACTACCAGTACATTATACTATCAGTACATTATACTATCAGTACATTATACTATCAGTACATTATACTATCAGTACATTATAATATCAGTACATTATACTATCAGTACATTATACTATCAGTACATTATACTATCAGCACATTATACTATCAGTACATTATACTATCAGTACATTATACTACCAGTACATTATACTATCAGTACATTGTACTATCAGCACATTAACACACATCAACACACTACCAGTGCATTATAACACCAGTACATTATACTACCAGTACATTATACTATCAGTACATTATACTATCAGTACATTATACTATCAGTACATTATACTATCAGTACATTATACTATCAGCACATTATACTATCAGTACATCATACTACCAGTACATCATACTACCAGTACATTATACTACCAGTACATCATACTACCAGTACATCATACTACCAGTACATTATACTACCAGTACATTATATTACCAGTACATTATACCATCAGTACATCATACTACTAGTACATTATATTACCAGTACATTATACTATCAGTACATTATACTATCAGTACATTATACTACCAGTACATTATACTATCAGTACATTATACTACCAGTACATCATACTACCAGTACATCATACTACCAGTACATTATACTACCAGTACATCATACTACCAGTACATCATACTACCAGTACATTATACTACCAGTACATTATATTACCAGTACATTATACCATCAGTACATCATACTACTAGTACATTATATTACCAGTACATTATACTATCAGTACATCATACTACCAGTACATTGTACTATCAGTACATTATACTAGCAGTACATCATACTTCCAGTACATTATACTACCAGTACATTATACTACATACTACCAGTACATTATACTACATACTACCAGTACATTACACTACCAGTACATTACACTACCAGTACATTATACTACCAGTACATTATACTACATACTACTAGTACAATATACTACATACTACCAGTACATTATACTACCAGTACATTATACTGCATACTACCAGTACATTTCTCTACCAGTACATTACACTACCAGTACATTATACTACCAGTACAGTATACTACAAACTACCAGTACATTATACTACATACTACCAGGACGTAAGGAGGAATCATGTGATCCTGAAGCACAATAAATCAGGCTGACACACCCAGAGCAGAGAAGGAGAGAGAGAGAGAGAGAGAGAGAGAGAGAGAGAGAGAGAGAGAGGGAGAGAGAGAGAGAGAGAGAGAGAGAGAGAGAGAGAGACACAGAGAGAGAGAAAGAGAGAGAGAGGGAGAGAGAGACGGACGGAGGGAGAGACGGTGAGAGGGAGAGAGAGAGAGAGACACACACAGAGAGAGAGAAAGAGAGAGAGAAGAGAGAGAGAGAGAGAGAGAGAGAGAGAGACACAGAGAGAGAAAGAGAGAGAGAGAGAGAGAGAGAGAGAGAGAGAGAGAGAGAGGGAGGGGGACGGACGGACGGAGGGAGGGAGAGACGGTGAGAGGGAGAGAGAGGACTACAGATAACTTCTGAGCTGAGAGACATGGCAAGAAGGGCGATCTACACCATCAAAAGGAACATAAAATTTGACATACCAATTAGGATCTGGCTAAAAATACTTGAATCAGTTATTGCAATTTATGGTTGTGAGGTCTGGGGTCCGCTCACCAACCAAGAATTCACAAAATGGGACCAACACCAAATTGAGACTCTGCATGCAGAATTCTGCAAAAATGTCCTCTGTGTATAACGTAAATCACCAAAATCCAGAAAAGAGACTTTAATTCTACAACCACCTGAAAGGAAGAGATTCCCAAACCTTCCATAACAAAGCCATCACCTACAGATAGATTAACCTGGAGAAGAGTCCCCTAAGCAAGCTGTTCCTGGGGCTCTGTTCACAAACACAAACAGACCCCTCAGAGCCATCACCTACAGAGAGATGAACCTGGAGAAGAGTCCCCTAAGCAAGCTGGTCCTGGGGCTCTGTTTACAAACACAAACAGACCCCTCAGAGCCATCACCTACAGAGAGATTAACCTGGAGAAGAGTCCCCTAAGCAAGCTGGTCCTGGGGCTCTGTTCACAAACACAAACAGACCCCTCAGAGCCATCACCTACAGAGAGATTAACCTGGAGAAGAGTCCCCTAAGCAAGCTGGTCCTGGGGCTCTGTTCACAAACACAAACACACCCCACAGAGCCCCAGAACAGCAACACAATTAGACCAAATCATTAGAAAACAAAAACACAATTACTTGACACATTGGAAATAATTAACAAAGAAACTGAGCAAACGAGAATGCTGTTTGGCCCTAAACAGAGAGTACACAGTTGCAGAATACCTGACCACTGTGACTGACCCAAACTTAAGGAAAGCTTTGACTATGTACAGACTCAGTGAGCATAGCCTTGCTATTGAGAAAGGCCGCCGTAGGCAGACATGGCTCTCAAGAGAAGACAGGCTATGTGCACACTGCCCACAAAATGAGGTGGAAACTGAGCTGCACTTCCTAACCTCCTGCCCAATGTATGACCATATTAGAGACACATATTTCCCTCAGATTACACAAGATCCACAAAGAATTCAAAACAAACCCCAATTTTGATAAACTCCCATATCTACTGGGTGAAATTCCACAGTGTGATGTCACAGCAGCAAGATTTGTGACCTGTTGCCACAAGAAAAGGGCAACCAGTGAAAATTACAACCCATTGTAAATACAACCCATATTTATGTTTATTTATTTTCCCTTTTGTACTTTAACTATTTACTCTCTAACAAATGGACATTTTATTAACTCCAATTTAATAATGATGTTTACATGTTTACATACCCTACATTACTCATCTCATATGTATATACTGTACTCTATACCATCTACTGCATCCTGTTTACATACCCTACATTACTCATCTCATATGTGTATACTGTACTCTATCTCCATATGTGTTTATACTGTACTCTATACCATCTACTGCATCCTGTTTACATACCCTACATTACTCATCTCATATGTGTATACTGTACTCTATACCATCTACTGCATCCTGTTTACATACCCTACATTACTCATCTCATGTGTATATACTGTACTCTATACCATCTACTGCATCTTGTTTACATACCCTACATTACTCATCTCATGTGTATATACTGTACTCTATACCATCTACTGCATCTTGTTTACATACCCTACATTACTCATCTCATATGTATATACTGTACTCTATACCATCTACTGCATCTTGTTTACATACCCTACATTACTCGTCTCATATGTACATACTGTATTTTATACCATCTACTGCATCTTGCCTATGCCACTCGGTCCATCACTCATCCATATATTGATATGTACATATTCTTATTCATCCCTTTACATTTGTGTGTATAAGGTAGTTGTTGTGGAATTGATAGATTACTTGTTAGATATTACTGCACTGTAGGAACTAGAAGCACAAGCACTTCGCTACACTCCACATTAATAACATCTGCTATCCATGTGTACGTGACCAATACAATTAGATATGATTTGATATCGTTACAACACTGTATACAGACATAATATGACATTTTGAAATGTCTTTATTACTTTGGAACTTCTGTGAGTGTAATGTTTACTGTTAATTTCTACTGTTTCTTAAAACTTTTGTTTATAATCTACTTCCCATGCTAATAAAGACCTTCAATTGAAATTGAGAGAGAGAAGAGAGAGAAAGAGAAAGTGAGAGAGAGAAGAGAGAGAAAGAGAGAGAGAGAGAGAGAGAAAGAGAGAGAGAGAGAGAGAATGAGAGAGAATGAGAGAGAATGAATGAGAAAGAATGAGAGAGAGAGAGAGAGACAGAGAGAGAGAGCAAGAGAGAGAGCAAGAGAGAGAGCAAGAGAGAGAGCAAGAGAGAGAGCAAGAGAGAGAGAGAGAGAGAGAGAGAGAGAAAAGAGAGAAAGAAAGAAAGAAAGAAAGAGAGTGAGAGAGAGAGAAAGAGAGGAGAGAAAGAGAGAGAGCAAGAGAGAGAGAGAGCAAGAGAGAGAGAGATGGAGGGGAAAGATCTTAAAGGGAATATTTTGTGACTTTTGCCATTTCCCAAATTACATCTCTTTGGAGCCGTTTAAGACAGGATTTTCAACTCCCTCCTCCCCCCCTCCTCCTCCTCTATCCCCCCTCCTCGTCTCCCTTTCTCTGTCATCTTAATTTCACTGCAGCAAATCCATAATTCACTTCCTATTCGCCATTGTATCTTCCATGTGAAGTTGTGTTCTGGTGAGATCCCCCTCTAGTGCCACAAGGCAGGGGGGTTAGGATTCACGGCGAGAACAATGAATACACCATTACAGGACTTGGCACCGAGAACCCCCCCCCGGCCCCGAAACACAAAGGATGAACAAATTGGAGGAGATAGAAGAGCAAACTCATCAGCGGTTTTAAACCACGTTCTCTGTTTGCGTCCCAAACGACACTCTATTCCCTATATAGTGAACTCATTTTTAAAAATTTTAAAAACTAGAAACCTACAGGTCCATCAAAAGTAGTGCACTATATAGGGAATACGGGGGTGCCGTTTGGGACGCATCACACTGTGTTTTATACATAGCAGGCAGGAAGAGAGGCAGGTGTCTCCGTCAAGTGTGTCGAGTCCTCTCTGACTTCTAATCTGATGTAGAACCCACGATGCATCACTTCAAAGACTCCTCTCCTAGTTCTCACATTGAACTTCAGTCTGAGAGACAGAGTCCCAAATGGCACCCTAGGCCTTATGTAGTGCACTGCTTTTTAACCGTAGCCCATGTGTGCACTACATACAGTAGTAGTGTGCACTACATACAGTAGGTTCACTGAAGTTCACTGTGTTTTTGAGAGTCCAAAATGGCACCCTATATTCCCTATATTGGACGTCTGGTCAAAAGCAGTACACTACGTAGGATGATGGGATGTCATTTTGGATGCAATAGGGTAGCGTTTGGAACACACCCTCAGTCTGATCTCTACTCTCTCTCTCTCTCTCTCTACGTATGCCTCATTTTTACTCTGGACGGAGGACACTGTCGTGTTAGCAGTTAGCTCATTTATTTTTCTCTCCCCTTAAAGAACACTTCCATTTCGGACAGACAGAGACCATGTGAACTCGCCCTGAACCCCCCCCCCCCTCTTCTTCCAAATGCATGACATTCTCTCTTCGAGTCTATTTCGGAGAGCGAAGGAACACAGAACGATGGTCATTATGCATGACCACTTCTTCCCTGTTTGCTGTTTTGTAAGGCTATTCCTTCGTTTCTTCTTTCCGAATGTGTTTCACCCGCGTTGTTGTGGACAAACAGACAAACCGACATACTTCACACCGCCTGCATGCTGTGATGGAGTACACCTAGCCACTTTTAGAGTTGAGCCATCCCACACTCCATCCTCACTCTTGTTCCCCATACAGTGCAGTGTTGAACGGCAGAGAGGAAAGAAAAATGACAAGAGGTCTACTATGACTATTGGCATAAAGTAAATATTGTCCATGTTTTGTTTCGGGTTAGAGGGAGATATGAGTGACTTGGGATCCAGATGCTTCTGAGCTCTTCTAAGTTGAACTTAAATAAACTTCAATTTGATTGACTATCGAGTACGTAGACATAAACCCTTTAGACATAAAACCTTTAGACATAAAACCTTTAGACATAAGACCTTTAGACATAAAACCTTTAGACATAACAAAACCATTAGACATAAAACCTTTAGACATAAAACCTTTAGACATAAAACCTTTAGAAATAAAACCTTTACACATAACAAAACCTTTAGACATAAAACCTTTAGACATAAAACCTTGAGACATAAAACCTTGAGACATAAAACCTTTAGACATAAAACCTTGAGACATAAAACCTTGAGACATAAAACCATTAGACATACAACCTTTAGACATAAAACCTTTAGACATAAAACCTTTAGACATAACAAAACCTTTAGACATAAAACCTTTAGACATAAAACCTTTAGACATAACAAAACCTTTAGACATAAAACCTTTAGACATAAAACCTTTAGACATAACAAAACCATTAGACATAAAACCATTAGACATAAAACCTTTAGACATAAAACCTTTAGACATAAAACCTTTAGACATAAAACAAAAAAAAACCTTTAGACATAAAACCTTTAGACATAAAACCTTTAGACATAAAACCTTGAGACATAAAACCTTTAGACATAAAACCTTGAGACATAAAACCTTGAGACATAAAACCATTAGACATACAACCTTTAGACATAAAACCTTTAGACATAAAACCTTTAGACATAACAAAACCTTTAGACATAAAACCTTTAGACATAACAAAACCATTAGACATAAAACCATTAGACATAAAACCTTTAGACATAAAACCTTTAGACATAAAACCTTTACACATCACAAAACCTTTAGACATAAAACCTTTAGACATAACAAAACCTTTAGACATAAAACCTTTAGACATAAAACCTTTAGACATAAAAAACCTTTAGACATAAAACCTTTAGACATAAAACCTTGAGACATCACAAAACCTTTAGACATAAAACCTTTAGACATAAAACCTTTAGACATAAAACCTTGAGACATAAAACCTTGAGACATAACAAAACCTCTCTGTTGACAGCTGGATAAATACAAAGCATTGACTAGAATAGCTGCCATTTTGACAAATCTTCATACCAAAAAAAAAAAATGCAATTATTTTCTAGTGCAAATGACTACATCCTTGTAAACAAAACAAGCTCACTTTTGACTTATCTCTGAAAAACACGTTGTTCTCTGGCACCTCTAATCTGTCTGTTGTCTTTTGCCTGAAAGTCACTGTAGGTCCTGCGTCCCAGTTGGGACCCTATTCCCTATGTAGTGCACTACTTTAGACCAGGGTCATATGGGGAATGGCACCCTATTCCCTATGTAGTGCACTACTTTTGACCAGGGCCATATGGGGAATGGCACCCTATTCCCTATGTAGTGCACTACTTTTGACCAGAGCCCATAGGGGAATAGGGTGCGATGTAGGACGGTATGTCATTATTAGATTTTAGCCTGCGCTTCGTCTATCTAAGTGATTGGATACACAACACCGGCAGTGCGTACCACTTCCGTCCATACGTCTATCCTCTCTCTCTCTCACCAGCTCTCGACCACATGTTCTCTCTCCTGTCGAGGGTACGACCTCCATACGGGAGATGTTGGAAACACACACTGCTGTCATTTGTATGAAAACTTCAGGCCTGATGCGACAACCTGGTCTCAAGCATTTCGTATCATTCTGTATGTAAATAACGAGATACTCCATTTCGTATGGTATGTAGTCATTTGTGGATGTCCGTCACCACTTTTGTATGACATGTTACGAATTTGCTAAATGTACATTATGTTACGAATTTGAAAAACGTATGATATGTTACGAATTCTAGCTAGCTAAAGTTATCTAGGCTAGGATTATTTATTTATTTTATTTTTAACCTTTATTTGAACTCAAAGTAAGTTATGAACAAATTGTTATTTATAATTGATGACCTGCCCCCGGCCAAACCCTCACCCGGACGACACCAGGGCCAATTGTGCTCCGCCCTATAGGACTCCCAATCACGGATGGTTGTGACACAGGCTGGAATCAAACCAGGGTCTGTAGTGACGCCTCTAGCATTGCAATGCATTGCCTTAGACCGCTGGGCCACTAAGGAAGGTCTTATGTAACCATACCAAACGTAACATATCATACCAAATGGAGTGTCTCAGATGTACGTACAGAATAATACGAAACGCTCTGAAACCAGGTTGGGTGTGATGATCTTGTACGTGAGATATTATTGTGTTTTTGTGTGTCAGAAGTGATTCTGCCTGCGTCATTCACACTGTGACGGCTACCCAGACAAACCCAGAGATAGAGAGGCTGAGCTCACCGTGAAGCTTTGTCTCCCTCTGGTGGCCGGAGAGAGAATTACAACAGCACTGCAGTCTGTTGGTGATGTTGCTGTGGAAAGCAGAGGGGAGGTGATAGACCAGTGAGGTTACAGGACTTATAATGACCAAACCTCACTTGACCTGAATAACAAGTGTTTGATGATCAACTCACAATAAAATTGTAAGAGTTGTAAACATTGATTTAACCAATGATAGCTTCTTCTTCCTATGAAATGAGTGTCAATGCTACAGTCAACTTAGTGTGTTAGTGTGTAAACAGCCAATAGCCCCAGCTGTTTGGCCTCTAAAAACACACTAGCAGAATATGTATTACGTCATGTAATTATGCATGGGAATTAATAGCAGCCAATTGTTCAGGCAGCCAGCCAGCTGGAAGGGCTTTATGTAACTGACAAAAATGACAGAAGTAAAAAGATGGACAGTCTCTTTATGTGTAGCTGCTACACAGAGATAGAGAGAGAGAGAGAGAGAGAGAGAGAGAGAGAGAGAGAGAGAGAGAGAGGGACAGAGAGACAGAGGGACAGAGAGACAGAGAGACAGAGGGACAGAGAGACAGAAAGACAGAGAGACAGAGGGACAGAGAGAGAGAGAGAGAGAGAGAGAGAGAGGGACAGAGAGACAGAGGGACAGACAGACAGAGAGACAGAGAGAGAGAGGGACAAAGAGACAGAAAGACAGAGAGACAGAGGGACAGAGAGACAGAAAGAGGGACAGAGGGAGAGAGAGACAGGACCCCTTCCAGAGATACATCAGGGATTGTAACATGCTCTGTTTCACAGAAACATGGCTCTCTGGGGATATACTGTCCCCATCAGTACACCCAGACCACAGCATCGCCAGCCACACCCCAACCAGCTGAGAACACCTTAAAACAAAACCTGTCCTCCCCCTATATAGGCACCCCCAGATCTGACCTATGCTCCTTCTGTCCCCCCCTGCCCCCCTTCCCCCGCCCCTGCGGCAAGGACCTCAATATAACAGCAGGACATATGCCCAGGCTGTGAGCAAAGCAACAGGCCCAACCCCCACTAATACACCCCCCCAAACCAACTCCTGCAACAGGCCCAACCCCCACTAATACACCCCCCAAACCAACTCCTGCAACAGGCCCAACCCCCACTAATACACCCCCAAACCCCATCCTGCACCAGGCCCAACCCCCACTAATACACCCCCAAACCAACTCCTGCAACAGGCCCAACCCCCATTAATACACCCCCCAAACCAACTCCTGCAACAGGCCCAACCCCCACAATACACCCCCAAACCAACTCCTGCAACAGGCCCAACCCCCACTAATACACCCCCCAAACCAACTCCTGCAACAGGCCCAACCCCCATTAATACACCCCCCAAACCCCATCCTGCACCAGGCCCAACCCCCATTAATACACCCCCAAACCAACTCCTGCAACAGGCCCAACCCCCACTAATACACCCCCAAACCCCATCCTGCAACAGGCCCATCCCCCACTAATACACCCCCCAAACCAACTCCTGCAACAGGCCCAACCCCATTAATACACCCCCCAAACCCCATCCTGCACCAGGCCCAACCCCCATTAATACACCCCCCTAAGCCACATCCTGCAACAGGCCCAACCCCCACTAACACACTGACCCAAGCCACTGGTTGCCCTCTAGGTTACAGAGAGCTGGTAGTCCCGTCCAACAAACTACCAGGTGGGTGGTATAGAGGAGACAGACCCACTGGTTGCCCTCTAGGTTACAGAGAGCTGGTAGTCCCATCCACCACACTACCAGGTGTGAAAAAGGAAAGAGACTCAGGGGGTTTGCAGGCTTAGAGCAGACCACTCTATTCAATTTGTCAAAACAGGAACATTTTACATTTGGCTAGAAATGAATAAGGAAATTATCTCAACAGAGAAAATGTCCTCCTGTGTGCTACCTATATCCCCCAATAGAATCCCCATACTTTAATGAAGACATCTTCTGCATCCTAGAGGGGACATGTACTATTCTATCACTATCTCATAATACAGATGGATTAAAGGGACAGGTAATACAGTTGGATTAAAGGGACAGGTAATACAGAATGATTAAAGGGACAGGTAATACAGATGGATTAAAGGGACAGGTAATACAGATGGATTAAAGAGACAGGTAATACAGGAGGATTAAAGGGACAGGTAATACAGATGGATTAAAGGGACAGGTAGTACAGATGGATTAAAGGGACAGGTAGTACAGATGGATTAAAGGGACAGGTAATACAGATGGATTAAAGGGACAGGTAATACAGATGGATTAAAGGGACAGGTAATACAGATGGATTAAAGGGACAGGTAGTACAGATGGATTAAAGGGACAGGTAGTACAGATGGATTAAAGGGACAGGTAATACAGGTGGATTAAAGGGACAGGTAATACAGATGGATTAAAGGGACAGGTAATACAGATGGATTAAAGGGACAGGTAATACAGATGGATTAAAGAGACAGGTAATACAGGTGGATTAAAGGGACAGGTAATACAGATGGATTAAAGGGACAGGTAATACAGATGGATTAAAGATACAGGTAATACAGGTGGATTAAAGGGACAGGTAATACAGATGGATTAAAGGGACAGGTAGTACAGATGGATTAAAGGGACAGGTAATACAGATGGATTAAAGGGACAGGTAATACAGTTGGATTAAAGGGACGGGTAATACAGATGGATTAAAGGGACTGGTAATACAGGACAGGTAACACAGTTGGATTAAAGGGACAGGTAATACAGATGGATTAAAGGGACGGGTAATACAGATGGATTAAAGGGACTGGTAATACAGGACAGGTAACACAGTTGGATTAAAGGGACAGGTAGTACAGATGGATTAAAGGGACAGGTAGTACAGATGGATTAAAGGGACAGGTAATACAGATGGATTAAAGGGACAGGTAATACAGTTGGATTAAAGGGACGGGTAATACAGATGGATTAAAGGGACTGGTAATACAGGACAGGTAACACAGTTGGATTAAAGGGACAGGTAATACAGATGGATTAAAGGGACAGGTAATACAGATGGATTAAAGGGACAGGTAATACAGATGGATTAAAGGGACAGGTAATACAGATGGATTAAAGGGACAGGTAATACAGATGGATTAACGGGACTGGTATTACAGATGGATTAAAGGGACAGGTAGTACAGATGGATTAAAGGGACAGGTAATACAGTTGGATTAAAGGGACAGGTAATACAGAATGATTAAAGGGACAGGTAATACAGATGGATTAAAGAGACAGGTAATACAGGTGGATTAAAGGGACAGGTAATACAGATGGATTAAAGGGACAGGTAGTACAGATGGATTAAAGGGACAGGTAGTACAGATGGATTAAAGGGACAGGTAATACAGATGGATTAAAGGGACAGGTAATACAGGTGGATTAAAGGGACAGGTAATACAGATGGATTAAAGGGACAGGTAGTACAGATGGATTAAAGGGACAGGTAGTACAGATGGATTAAAGGGACAGGTAATACAGGTGGATTAAAGGGACAGGTAATACAGATGGATTAAAGGGACAGGTAATACAGATGGATTAAAGGGACAGGTAATACAGATGGATTAAAGAGACAGGTAATACAGGTGGATTAAAGGGACAGGTAATACAGATGGATTAAAGGGACAGGTAATACAGATGGATTAAAGATACAGGTAATACAGGTGGATTAAAGGGACAGGTAATACAGATGGATTAAAGGGACAGGTAGTACAGATGGATTAAAGGGACAGGTAATACAGATGGATTAAAGGGACAGGTAATACAGATGGATTAAAGGGACGGGTAATACAGATGGATTAAAGGGACTGGTAATACAGGACAGGTAACACAGTTGGATTAAAGGGACAGGTAATACAGATGGATTAAAGGGACAGGTAATACAGATGGATTAACGGGACTGGTATTACAGATTGATTAAAGGGACAGGTAGTACAGATGGATTAAAGGGACAGGTAATACAGTTGGATTAAATGGACTGGTAATACAGGACAGGTAACACAGTTAGATTAAAGAGACAGGTAATACAGATGGATTAAAGGGACAGGTAATACAGATGGATTAAAGGGGCCGGTAGTACAGATGGATTAAAGGGACAGGTAATACAGATGGATTAAAGGGACAGGTAATACAGTTGGATTAAAGGGACTGGTAATACAGTTGGATTAAAGGGACAGGTATTACAGATGGATTAAAGGGACAGGTAATACAGATGGATTAAAGGGACAGGTAATACAGTTGGATTAAAGGGACAGGTAATACAGGTAAGGTAATACAGTTGGATTAAAGGGACAGGTATTACAGATGGATTAAAGGGACAGGTAATACAGATGGATTAAAGGGACAGGTATTACAGATGGATTAAAGGGACAGGTAGTACAGATGGATTAAAGGGACAGGTAATACAGGTAAGGTAATACAGTTGGATTAAAGGGACTGGTAATACAGTTGGATTAAAGGGACAGGTAATACAGATGGATTAAAGGGCAGGTCATACAGGAAAGGTAATACAGTTGGATTAAAGGGACAGGTAATACAGTTGGATTAAAGGGACAGGTAATACAGATGGAATTCAAAAATCAAAAGGCACTCGCACATCTGAGCTATCTTTATTTTAAATAATGAGAATTGATGGAAATTGATGTAAAATATATCACTTGCCACTTTAAACAATGCTACTTAATATAATGTTTCCATACCCTACATTACTCATCTCATATGTATATACTGTACTCTATATCATCTACAGCATCTTTATGTAATACATGTATCACTAGCCACTTTAAACTATGCCACTTTGTTTACATACCCTACATTACTCATCTCATATGTATATACTGTACTCGATACCATCTACTGTATCTTGACTATGCCGTTCTGTACCATCACTCATTCATATATCTTTATGTACATATTCTTTATCCCTTTACACTTGTGTGTATAAGGTAGTAGTTATGGAATTGTTAGTTAGATTACTTGTTGGTTATTACTGCATTGTCGGAACTAGAAGCACAAGCATTTCGCTACACTCGCATTAACATCTGCTAACCATGTGTATGTGACAAATACATTTGATTTGATTTGATTTTGTGCAGGTGTATGGTAACAGTTGCATAAGATGAGGAAGAAGAAGGAACCCGCACACTGCTCTTGATCGTATCACTAATCTTCAATAAGCCTCACGGCCTTCGTCAGAGCTTTAGTTGGGAGACAAGGTAATACAGCTGGATTGAAGGAAAGCTTGGATTCGTTTAGTCTGAGGAGAGAGTCCTCTCTCTCTATCTATCTCTCTCTCTATCTGTACTCTGAAAGTTGTAATTACATTACATCTTAGATTAGTTGTACCTGATTTTAAATTTAAGCACTGGTACGGTTGGTTCTAGGTTATTAGGGTTGGATCTAGGTTGTTAGGGTTGGTTCTCGGTTGTTAGGGTTGGTTCTAGGTTATTAGGGTTGGTTCTAGGTTGTTAGGGTTGGTTCTAGGTTGTTAGGGTTTGTTCTAGGTTGTTAGGGTTGGTTCTAGGTTATTAGGGTTGGTTCTAGGTTGTTAGGGTTGGTTCTAGGTTATTAGGGTTGGTTCTAGTTTGTTAGGGATGGTTCTAGGTTATTAGGGGTTGTTCTAGGTTGTTAGGGTTGATTCTAGGTTATTAGGGTTGGTTCTAGGTTTGGTTCTAGGTTGTTAGGGTTGGTTCTAGGTTGTTAGGGTTGGTTCTAGGTTGTTAGGGATGGTGCTAGGTTGTTAGGGTTGGTTCTAGGTTATTAGGGTTGGTTCTAGGTTGTTAGGGATGGTGCTAGGTTGTTAGGGATCGTTTTAGGATGTTATGGTTGGTTCTACGTTGTTATGGTTGCTTCTAGGTTGTTAGGGTTGGTTCTAGGTTGTTAGGGTTGGTGCTAGGTTGTTAGGGTTGGTTCAAGGTTATTAGGTTTGGTTCTAGGTTGTTAGGGTTGGTTCTGGGTTGTTAGTGTTGGTTCTAGGTTATTAGGGTTGGTTCTAGGTTACTAGGGTTGGTTCTAGGATGTTAGGGTTGGTACTAGGTTGTTACGGTTGGTTCTAGGTTGTTAGGGTTGGTTCTATGATGTTACGGTCGGTTCTAGGATATTGCCGTTGGTTCTAGGTTTTTATGGTTGGTTCTGGGATGTTAGGGTTGGTTCTAGGTTATTAGGGTTGGTTCTAGGTTACTAGGGTTGGTTCTAGGCTGTTAGGGTTGGTTCTAGGTTGTTACGGTTGGTTATAGGTTATTAGGGTTGATTCTAGGTTGTTAGGGATGGTTCTAGGTTGTTAGGGTTGGTTCTAGGATGTTAGGGTTGGTTCTAGGATGTTGGGGTTGGTTCTAGGTTGTTACGGTTGGTTCTAGGTTGTTAGCGTTGGTTCTACGATGTTATGGTCGGTTCTAGGATATTGGGGTTGGTTCTAGGTTGTTAGGGATGGTGCTAGGCTGTTAGGGATGGTTCTAGGATGTTATGGTTGGTTCTAGGTAGTTAGGGTTGGTTCTATGTTGTTATGGTTGGTTCTGGGATGTTAGGGTTGGTTCTAGTATGCTATGGTTTGTTCTAGGTTGTTATGGTTGGTTCTAGGTTATTAGGGTTGGTTCTAGTATGTTATTGTTTGTTCTAGGTTGTTATGGTTGGTTCTAGGTTGTTAGGGTTGGTTCCAGGTTGTTAGGGTTGGTTCTAGGTTGTTAGCGTTGGTTCTATGATGTTATGGTTGGTTCTAGGTTATTAGGGTTGGTTCTAGTATGCTATGGTTTGTTCTAGGTTGTTATGGTTGGTTCTAGGTTATTAGGGTTGGTTCTAGTATGTTATTGTTTGTTCTAGGTTGTTATGGTTGGTTCTAGGTTGTTAGGGTTGGTTCTAGGTTGTTAGGGTTGATTTTAGGATGTATGGTTGGTTCTAGGTTATTAGGGTTGGTTTTAGGATGTTACGGTTGGTTCTAGGATGTTGGGGTTGTTTCTAGGTTGTTAGAGATGGTGCTAGGTTGTTAGGGATGGTTCTAGGATGTTATGGTTGGTTCTAGGATGTTATGGTTGGTTCTAGGTAGTTAGGGTTGGTTCTATGTTGTTATGGTTGGTTCTGGGATGTTAGGGTTGGTTCCAGGTTGTTAGGGATGGTTCTATTCTGTTAGTGTTGGTTCTAGGATGTTGTGGTTGGTTCTAGGTTATTAGGGTTGGTTCTAGGATGATATGGTTTGTTCTAGGCTGTTATGGTTGGTTCTAGGTTATTAGGGTTGGTTCTAGGATATTATTGTTTGTTCTAGGTTGTTATGGTTGGTTCTAGGTTGTTAAGGTTGATTTATGGATGTTATGGTTGGTTTTAGGTTATTAGGGTTGGTTCTAGGATATTATTGTTTGTTCTAGGTTGTTATGGTTGGTTCTAGGTTGTTAGGGTTGGTTCTAGTTTGTTAAGGTTGATTTATGGATGTTATGGTTGGTTCTAGGTTATTAGGGTTGGTTCAAATATGCTCTGGTTTGTTCTAGATTGTTATGGTTTGTTCTATGTTTTTATGGTTGGTTCTAGGTTGTTATGGTTGGTTCTAGGTTGTTAGGGTTGGTTCTAGGATGTTACGGTTGGTTCTAGGTTGTTGTGGTTCGTTCTAGGTTATTAGGTTTGGTTCTAGGTTGTTATGGTTGGTTCTAGGATGTTAGGGTTGGTTCCAGGTTGTTAGGTATGGTTCTAGGATGTTATGGTTGGTTCTAGGTTGTTAAGGTTGGTGCTAGGATGCTATGGTTTGTTCTAGGATTTTATGGTTGGTTCTAGGTTATTAGGGTTGGTTCTAGGTTGTTCTGGTTTGTTCAGGATGTTATGGTTGGTTATATTTTGTTTGGGTTGGTTCTAGGATGTTGTGGTTTGTTCTAGGTTGTTATGGTTGGTTCTAGGTTGTTAGCGTTGGTTCTAGGATGTTACGGTTGGTTCTAGTTTGTTGTGGTTGGTTTTAGATTATTAGGGTTGGTTCTAGATTGTTATGGTTGGTTCTAGGATGTTAAGGTTGGTTCTAGATTATTAGGGTTGGTGCTAGGATGCTATGGCTTGTTCTAGGTTGTTATGGTTGGTTCTAGGTCATTAAGGTTGGTTCTAGGTTGTTGGGGTTGGTTATAGGATGTTATTGTTGGTTCTAGGTTGTTGGGGTTGGTTCTAGGTCATTAAGGTTGGTTCTAGGATGTTGTGGTTTGTTCTAGGATGTTATTGTTGGTTCTAGGATGTTGTGGTTTGTTCTAGGATGTTATTGTTGGTTCTAGGTTGTTGGGGTTGGTTCTAGGTTATTAGGGTAAGTTCAAATATGTTATGGTTTGTTCTAGGTTGTTAGGGTTGGTTCTAGGTTGTTAGAATTGGTTGTTGGTTGTTAGGGTGGTTTCCCACAAGCAGATTAAGCATACTTTTGTACAAAAAATATATTATGCACTAAAGAAAGTACTCCAGTGAGTGTCTAGCCTAGTGGTTAGAGGGCTGGACTAGTAACCGAAAGGTTGCTAGATTGAATCCCCGAGCTGACAAGGTAAAAATTTGTCGTTCTGACCCCGAACAATACAGTTAACCCACTGTTCCTAGGCCGTCATTGAAAATAAGAATTTGTTCTTAAAACTGACTTGCCTGGTTAAATAAAGGTAAAAAAATATATATATATATATAGTTCACAACTTATGGGTCAAATGTAGTGCACTAGAAAGGGAATAGGGTGCCATTTGTGGTGCAGATTGAGTCGACGCTCTACTACTCTACAGCTCAGATCAATACAGTCACTTGACAGAGTAGCACCTTGTATATGGACTCGATGGAAAAAGGATTTGACTCTGTATCTAAATGAAATAGTGCTATGGACTGTATCCAATCGAAGCCAGTTAGCATGACTGAGTGTCGAGGGTAGTACAACACCACAGCATAGAAACATTTCACACCACTGCAATCAATCATCTGTTACCAGTTGGTTTAGACTGTACTGGTCTGGTCACAGCTGGTCTCTGTCAATGACAAATTACAAGCCTTCGGGAAAAGGATCAGTCTTTGTCTCCCCCTAGTGGTGGATTCTGGTAGTACACACCAGAGAAGGCCTTTTAGTATGCATGTAATACCCTGCTCTCTCCTCCCCATCCTGCAGCATGTCTGGTTCTGGTTCTGGTTCTGGTTCTGCTGTGCCTGTAATACCCACCTCTCTCCTCCCCATCCTGCAGCATGTCTGGTTCTGGTTCTGGTTCTGCTGTGAATACCCACCTCTGGTTCTGCTGTGCCTGTAATACCCACCTCTCTCCTCCTCATCCTGCAGCATGTCTGGTTCTGG
>NW_027040425.1:99675-232920 GCF_034236695.1 Oncorhynchus nerka
CCTACAACATCTACCACTTACTCAGGTGTGTAAGTTTAACCGACCAATATAGAACTAGTCCCTATCCTACAACATCTACCACTTACTCAGGTGTGTACGTTTAACCGACCAATATAGAACTAGTCCCTATCCTACAACATCTACCACTTACTCAGGTGTGTACGTTTAACCGACCAATATAGAACTAGTCCCTATCCTACAACATCTACCACTTACTCAGGTGTGTAAGTTTAACCGACCAATATAGAACTAGTCCCTATCCTACAACATCTCCCACTTACTCAGGTGTGTAAGTTTAACCGACCAATATAGAACTAGTCCCTATCCTACAACATCTACCACTTACTCAGGTGTGTAAGTTTAACCGACCAATATAGAACTAGTCCCTATCCTACAACATCTCCCACTTACTCAGGTGTGTAAGTTTAACCGACCAATATAGAACTAGTCCCTATCCTACAACATCTCCCACTTACTCAGGTGTGTAAGTTTAACCGACCAATATAGAACTAGTCCCTATCCTACAACATCTCCCACTTACTCAGGTGTGTAAGTTTAACCGACCAATATAGAACTAGTCCCTATCCTACAACATCTCCCACTTACTCAGGTGTGTACGTTTAACCGACCAATATAGAACTAGTCCCTATCCTACAACATCTCCCACTTACTCAGGTGTGTAAGTTTAACCGACCAATATAGAACTAGTCCCTATCCTACAACATCTCCACTTACTCAGGTGTGTACGTTTAACCGACCAATATAGAACTAGTCCCTATCCTACAACATCTCCCACTTACTCAGGTGTGTACGTTTAACCGACCAATATAGAACTAGTCCCTATCCTACAACATCTCCCACTTACTCAGGTGTGTACGTTTAACCGACCAATATAGAACTAGTCCCTATCCTACAACATCTACCACTTACTCAGGTGTGTACGTTTAACCGACCAATATAGAACTAGTCCCTATCCTACAACATCTACCACTTACTCAGGTGTGTAAGTTTAACCGACCAATATAGAACTAGTCCCTATCCTACAACATCTACCACTTACTCAGGTGTGTACGTTTAACCGACCAATATAGAACTAGTCCCTATCCTACAACATCTACCCACTTACTCAGGTGTGTACGTTTAACCGACCAATATAGAACTAGTCCCTATCCTACAACATCTCCCACTTACTCAGGTGTGTACGTTTAACCGACCAATATAGAACTAGTCCCTATCCTACAACATCTCCCACTTACTCAGGTGTGTACGTTTAACCGACCAATATGGAACTAGTCCCTATCCTACAACATCTACCACTTACTCAGGTGTGTACGTTTAACCGACCAATATAGAACTAGTCCCTATCCTACAACATCTCCCACTTACTCAGGTGTGTAAGTTTAACCGACCAATATAGAACTAGTCCCTATCCTACAACATCTACCACTTACTCAGGTGTGTAAGTTTAACCGACCAATATAGAACTAGTCCCTATCCTACAACATCTCCCACTTACTCAGGTGTGTAAGTTTAACCGACCAATATAGAACTAGTCCCTATCCTACAACATCTACCACTTACTCAGGTGTGTAAGTTTAACCGACCAATATAGAACTAGTCCCTATCCTACAACATCTCCACTTACTCAGGTGTGTACGTTTAACCGACCAATATAGAACTAGTCCCTATCCTACAACATCTACCACTTACTCAGGTGTGTAAGTTTAACCGACCAATATAGAACTAGTCCCTATCCTACAACATCTACCACTTACTCAGGTGTAAGTTTAACCGACCAATATAGAACTAGTCCTATCCTACAACATCTACCACTTACTCAGGTGTGTAAGTTTAACCGACCAATATAGAACTAGTCCCTATCCTACAACATCTCCCACTTACTCAGGTGTGTACGTTTAACCGACCAATATAGAACTAGTCCCTATCCTACAACATCTCCCACTTACTCAGGTGTGTACGTTTAACCGACCAATATAGAACTAGTCCCTATCCTACAACATCTCCCACTTACTCAGGTGTGTAAGTTTAACCGACCAATATAGAACTAGTCCCTATCCTACAACATCTACCACTTACTCAGGTGTGTAAGTTTAACCGACCAATATAGAACTAGTCCCTATCCTACAACATCTCCCACTTACTCAGGTGTGTACGTTTAACCGACCAATATAGAACTAGTCCCTATCCTACAACATCTCCCACTTACTCAGGTGTGTACGTTTAACCGACCAATATAGAACTAGTCCCTATCCTACAACATCTCCCACTTACTCAGGTGTGTAAGTTTAACCGACCAATATAGAACTAGTCCCTATCCTACAACATCTCCCACTTACTCAGGTGTGTACGTTTAACCGACCAATATAGAACTAGTCCCTATCCTACAACATCTCCCACTTACTCAGGTGTGTACGTTTAACCGACCAATATAGAACTAGTCCCTATCCTACAACATCTCCCACTTACTCAGGTGTGTACGTTTAACCGACCAATATAGAACTAGTCCCTATCCTACAACATCTACCACTTACTCAGGTGTGTACGTTTAACCGACCAATATAGAACTAGTCCCTATCCTACAACATCTCCCACTTACTCAGGTGTGTACGTTAACCGACCAATATAGAACTAGTCCCTATCCTACAACATCTCCCACTTACTCAGGTGTGTACGTTTAACCGACCAATATAGAACTAGTCCCTATCCTACAACATCTACCACTTACTCAGGTGTGTACGTTTAACCGACCAATATAGAACTAGTCCCTATCCTACAACATCTCCACCAGGTGTGTTTTAACTCCAATATAGGTCCCTATCCTACAACATCTCCCACTTACTCAGGTGTACGTTTAACCGACCAATATAGAACTAGTCCCTATCCTACAACATCTCCCACTTACTCAGGTGTGTACGTTTAACCGACCAATATAGAACTAGTCCCTATCCTACAACATCTCCCACTTACTCAGGTGTGTACGTTTAACCGACCAATATGGAACCCTCATCCAATATAGAACTAGTCCCTATCCTACAACATCTCCCACTTACTCAGGTGTGTACGTTTAACCGACCAATATGGAACTAGTCCCTATCCTACAACATCTCCCACTTACTCAGGTGTGTACGTTTAACCGACCAATATGGAACTAGTCCCTATCCTACAACATCTCCCACTTACTCAGGTGTGTAAGTTTAACCGACCAATATAGAACTAGTCCCTATCCTACAACATCTCCCACTTACTCAGGTGTGTACGTTTAACCGACCAATATAGAACTAGTCCCTATCCTACAACATCTCCACTTACTCAGGTGTGTACGTTTAACCGACCAATATAGAACTAGTCCCTATCCTACAACATCTACCACTTACTCAGGTGTGTACGTTTAACCGACCAATATAGAACTAGTCCCTATCCTACAACATCTCCCACTTACTCAGGTGTGTACGTTTAACCGACCAATATAGAACTAGTCCCTATCCTACAACATCTACCACTTACTCAGGTGTGTAAGTTTAACCGACCAATATAGAACTAGTCCCTATCCTACAACATCTACCACTTACTCAGGTGTGTAAGTTTAACCGACCAATATAGAACTAGTCCCTATCCTACAACATCTACCACTTACTCAGGTGTGTACGTTTAACCGACCAATATAGAACTAGTCCCTATCCTACAACATCTCCCACTTACTCAGGTGTGTAAGTTTAACCGACCAATATAGAACTAGTCCCTATCCTACAACATCTACCACTTACTCAGGTGTGTAAGTTTAACCGACCAATATAGAACTAGTCCCTATCCTACAACATCTCCCACTTACTCAGGTGTGTAAGTTTAACCGACCAATATAGAACTAGTCCCTATCCTACAACATCTCCCACTTACTCAGGTGTGTAAGTTTAACCGACCAATATAGAACTAGTCCCTATCCTACAACATCTCCCACTTACTCAGGTGTGTACGTTTAACCGACCAATATAGAACTAGTCCCTATCCTACAACATCTCCCACTTACTCAGGTGTGTAAGTTTAACCGACCAATATAGAACTAGTCCCTATCCTACAACATCTCCCACTTACTCAGGTGTGTACGTTTAACCGACCAATATAGATCTAGTCCCTATCCTACAACATCTCCCACTTACTCAGGTGTGTAAGTTTAACCGACCAATATAGAACTAGTCCCTATCCTACAACATCTACCACTTACTCAGGTGTGTACGTTTAACCGACCAATATAGAACTAGTCCCTATCCTACAACATCTACCACTTACTCAGGTGTGTACGTTTAACCGACCAATATAGAACTAGTCCCTATCCTACAACATCTACCACTTACTCAGGTGTGTACGTTTAACCGACCAATATAGAACTAGTCCCTATCCTACAACATCTACCACTTACTCAGGTGTGTACGTTTAACCGACCAATATAGAACTAGTCCCTATCCTACAACATCTACCACTTACTCAGGTGTGTACGTTTAACCGACCAATATAGAACTAGTCCCTATCCTACAACATCTCCCACTTACTCAGGTGTGTACGTTTAACCGACCAATATAGAACTAGTCCCTATCCTACAACATCTCCCACTTACTCAGGTGTGTAAGTTTAACCGACCAATATAGAACTAGTCCCTATCCTACAACATCTACCACTTACTCAGGTGTGTAAGTTTAACCGACCAATATAGAACTAGTCCCTATCCTACAACATCTCCCACTTACTCAGGTGTGTACGTTTAACCGACCAATATAGAACTAGTCCCTATCCTACAACATCTACCACTTACTCAGGTGTGTAAGTTTAACCGACCAATATAGAACTAGTCCCTATCCTACAACATCTACCACTTACTCAGGTGTGTAAGTTTAACCGACCAATATAGAACTAGTCCCTATCCTACAACATCTCCCACTTACTCAGGTGTGTACGTTTAACCGACCAATATAGAACTAGTCCCTATCCTACAACATCTCCCACTTACTCAGGTGTGTACGTTTAACCGACCAATATGGAACTAGTCCCTATCCTACAACATCTCCCACTTACTCAGGTGTGTACGTTTAACCGACCAATATAGAACTAGTCCCTATCCTACAACATCTCCCACTTACTCAGGTGTGTAAGTTTAACCGACCAATATAGAACTAGTCCCTATCCTACAACATCTACCACTTACTCAGGTGTGTAAGTTTAACCGACCAATATAGAACTAGTCCCTATCCTACAACATCTCCCACTTACTCAGGTGTGTACGTTTAACCGACCAATATAGAACTAGTCCCTATCCTACAACATCTCCCACTTACTCAGGTGTGTACGTTTAACCGACCAATATAGGAACTAGTCCCTATCCTACAACATCTCCCACTTACTCAGGTGTGTACGTTTAACCGACCAATATGGAACTAGTCCCTATCCTACAACATCTCCCACTTACTCAGGTGTGTAAGTTTAACCGACCAATATAGAACTAGTCCCTATCCTACAACATCTACCACTTACTCAGGTGTGTAAGTTTAACCGACCAATATAGAACTAGTCCCTATCCTACAACATCTACCACTTACTCAGGTGTGTACCTTTAACCGACCAATATAGAACTAGTCCCTATCCTACAACATCTACCACTTACTCAGGTGTGTAAGTTTAACCGACCAATATAGAACTAGTCCCTATCCTACAACATCTACCACTTACTCAGGTGTGTAAGTTTAACCGACCAATATAGAACTAGTCCCTATCCTACAACATCTCCCACTTACTCAGGTGTGTACGTTTAACCGACCAATATGGAACTAGTCCCTATCCTACAACATCTCCCACTTACTCAGGTGTGTACGTTTAACCGACCAATATGGAAACTAGTCCCTATCCTACAACATCTCCCACTTACTCAGGTGTGTAAGTTTAACCGACCAATATAGAACTAGTCCCTATCCTACAACATCTACCACTTACTCAGGTGTGTAAGTTTAACCGACCAATATAGAACTAGTCCCTATCCTACAACATCTACCACTTACTCAGGTGTGTACCTTTAACCGACCAATATAGAACTAGTCCCTATCCTACAACATCTACCACTTACTCAGGTGTGTAAGTTTAACCGACCAATATAGAACTAGTCCCTATCCTACAACATCTACCACTTACTCAGGTGTGTAAGTTTAACCGACCAATATAGAACTAGTCCCTATCCTACAACATCTACCACTTACTCAGGTGTGTAAGTTTAACCGACCAATATAGAACTAGTCCCTATCCTACAACATCTACCACTTACTCAGGTGTGTACGTTTAACCGACCAATATAGAACTAGTCCCTATCCTACAACATCTCCCACTTACTCAGGTGTGTACGTTTAACCGACCAATATAGAACTAGTCCCTATCCTACAACATCTCCCACTTACTCAGGTGTGTAAGTTTAACCGACCAATATAGAACTAGTCCCTATCCTACAACATCTACCACTTACTCAGGTGTGTAAGTTTAACCGACCAATATAGAACTAGTCCCTATCCTACAACATCTCCCACTTACTCAGGTGTGTACGTTTAACCGACCAATATAGAACTAGTCCCTATCCTACAACATCTCCCACTTACTCAGGTGTGTAAGTTTAACCGACCAATATGGAACTAGTCCCTATCCTACAACATCTCCCACTTACTCAGGTGTGTACGTTTAACCGACCAATATAGAACTAGTCCCTATCCTACAACATCTCCCACTTACTCAGGTGTGTAAGTTTAACCGACCAATATAGAACTAGTCCCTATCCTACAACATCTACCACTTACTCAGGTGTGTAAGTTTAACCGACCAATATAGAACTAGTCCCTATCCTACAACATCTCCCACTTACTCAGGTGTGTACGTTTAACCGACCAATATAGAACTAGTCCCTATCCTACAACATCTCCCACTTACTCAGGTGTGTACGTTTAACCGACCAATATGGAACTAGTCCCTATCCTACAACATCTCCCACTTACTCAGGTGTGTACGTTTAACCGACCAATATGGAACTAGTCCCTATCCTACAACATCTCCCACTTACTCAGGTGTGTAAGTTTAACCGACCAATATAGAACTAGTCCCTATCCTACAACATCTACCACTTACTCAGGTGTGTAAGTTTAACCGACCAATATAGAACTAGTCCCTATCCTACAACATCTACCACTTACTCAGGTGTGTACCTTTAACCGACCAATATAGAACTAGTCCCTATCCTACAACATCTACCACTTACTCAGGTGTGTAAGTTTAACCGACCAATATAGAACTAGTCCCTATCCTACAACATCTACCACTTACTCAGGTGTGTAAGTTTAACCGACCAATATAGAACTAGTCCCTATCCTACAACATCTCCCACTTACTCAGGTGTGTACGTTTAACCGACCAATATAGGAACTAGTCCCTATCCTACAACATCTCCCACTTACTCAGGTGTGTACGTTTAACCGACCAATATAGAACTAGTCCCTATCCTACAACATCTCCCACTTACTCAGGTGTGTAAGTTTAACCGACCAATATAGAACTAGTCCCTATCCTACAACATCTACCACTTACTCAGGTGTGTAAGTTTAACCGACCAATATAGAACTAGTCCCTATCCTACAACATCTACCACTTACTCAGGTGTGTACCTTTAACCGACCAATATAGAACTAGTCCCTATCCTACAACATCTACCACTTACTCAGGTGTGTAAGTTTAACCGACCAATATAGAACTAGTCCCTATCCTACAACATCTACCACTTACTCAGGTGTGTACGTTTAACCGACCAATATAGAACTAGTCCCTATCCTACAACATCTACCACTTACTCAGGTGTGTAAGTTTAACCGACCAATATAGAACTAGTCCCTATCCTACAACATCTACCACTTACTCAGGTGTGTAAGTTTAACCGACCAATATAGAACTAGTCCCTATCCTACAACATCTCCCACTTACTCAGGTGTGTAAGTTTAACCGACCAATATAGAACTAGTCCCTATCCTACAACATCTACCACTTACTCAGGTGTGTAAGTTTAACCGACCAATATAGAACTAGTCCCTATCCTACAACATCTCCCACTTACTCAGGTGTGTAAGTTTAACCGACCAATATAGAACTAGTCCCTATCCTACAACATCTCCCACTTACTCAGGTGTGTAAGTTTAACCGACCAATATAGAACTAGTCCCTATCCTACAACATCTCCCACTTACTCAGGTGTGTACGTTTAACCGACCAATATAGATCTAGTCCCTATCCTACAACATCTCCCACTTACTCAGGTGTGTAAGTTTAACCGACCAATATAGAACTAGTCCCTATCCTACAACATCTACCACTTACTCAGGTGTGTACGTTTAACCGACCAATATAGAACTAGTCCCTATCCTACAACATCTCCCACTTACTCAGGTGTGTACGTTTAACCGACCAATATAGAACTAGTCCCTATCCTACAACATCTCCCACTTACTCAGGTGTGTAAGTTTAACCGACCAATATAGAACTAGTCCCTATCCTACAACATCTCCCACTTACTCAGGTGTGTAAGTTTAACCGACCAATATAGAACTAGTCCCTATCCTACAACATCTCCCACTTACTCAGGTGTGTACGTTTAACCGACCAATATAGAACTAGTCCCTATCCTACAACATCTCCCACTTACTCAGGTGTGTAAGTTTAACCGACCAATATAGA
This sequence comes from Oncorhynchus nerka, assembly GCF_034236695.1. Taxonomy (NCBI): domain Eukaryota; kingdom Metazoa; phylum Chordata; class Actinopteri; order Salmoniformes; family Salmonidae; genus Oncorhynchus; species Oncorhynchus nerka. The sequence goes on from NW_027040425.1 coordinate 108,436, forward strand.
ACTAGTCCCTATCCTACAACATCTACCACTTACTCAGGTGTGTAAGTTTAACCGACCAATATAGAACTAGTCCCTATCCTACAACATCTCCCACTTACTCAGGTGTGTACGTTTAACCGACCAATATAGAACTAGTCCCTATCCTACAACATCTCCCACTTACTCAGGTGTGTACGTTTAACCGACCAATATAGAACTAGTCCCTATCCTACAACATCTACCACTTACTCAGGTGTGTAAGTTTAACCGACCAATATAGAACTAGTCCCTATCCTACAACATCTACCACTTACTCAGGTGTGTAAGTTTAACCGACCAATATAGAACTAGTCCCTATCCTACAACATCTCCCACTTACTCAGGTGTGTACCTTTAACCGACCAATATAGAACTAGTCCCTATCCTACAACATCTACCACTTACTCAGGTGTGTAAGTTTAACCGACCAATATAGAACTAGTCCCTATCCTACAACATCTACCACTTACTCAGGTGTGTAAGTTTAACCGACCAATATAGAACTAGTCCCTATCCTACAACATCTACCACTTACTCAGGTGTGTACGTTTAACCGACCAATATAGAACTAGTCCCTATCCTACAACATCTACCACTTACTCAGGTGTGTAAGTTTAACCGACCAATATAGAACTAGTCCCTATCCTACAACATCTACCACTTACTCAGGTGTGTACCTTTAACCGACCAATATAGAACTAGTCCCTATCCTACAACATCTACCACTTACTCAGGTGTGTAAGTTTAACCGACCAATATAGAACTAGTCCCTATCCTACAACATCTACCACTTACTCAGGTGTGTAAGTTTAACCGACCAATATAGAACTAGTCCCTATCCTACAACATCTACCACTTACTCAGGTGTGTAAGTTTAACCGACCAATATAGAACTAGTCCCTATCCTACAACATCTACCACTTACTCAGGTGTGTACGTTTAACCGACCAATATAGAACTAGTCCCTATCCTACAACATCTCCCACTTACTCAGGTGTGTACGTTTAACCGACCAATATAGAACTAGTCCCTATCCTACAACATCTACCACTTACTCAGGTGTGTAAGTTTAACCGACCAATATAGAACTAGTCCCTATCCTACAACATCTACCACTTACTCAGGTGTGTAAGTTTAACCGACCAATATAGAACTAGTCCCTATCCTACAACATCTCCCACTTACTCAGGTGTGTACGTTTAACCGACCAATATAGAACTAGTCCCTATCCTACAACATCTCCCACTTACTCAGGTGTGTACGTTTAACCGACCAATATAGAACTAGTCCCTATCCTACAACATCTCCCACTTACTCAGGTGTGTACGTTTAACCGACCAATATAGAACTAGTCCCTATCCTACAACATCTCCCACTTACTCAGGTGTGTAAGTTTAACCGACCAATATAGAACTAGTCCCTATCCTACAACATCTACCACTTACTCAGGTGTGTAAGTTTAACCGACCAATATAGAACTAGTCCCTATCCTACAACATCTCCCACTTACTCAGGTGTGTACGTTTAACCGACCAATATAGAACTAGTCCCTATCCTACAACATCTCCCACTTACTCAGGTGTGTACGTTTAACCGACCAATATGGAACTAGTCCCTATCCTACAACATCTCCCACTTACTCAGGTGTGTACGTTTAACCGACCAATATGGAACTAGTCCCTATCCTACAACATCTCCCACTTACTCAGGTGTGTAAGTTTAACCGACCAATATAGAACTAGTCCCTATCCTACAACATCTACCACTTACTCAGGTGTGTAAGTTTAACCGACCAATATAGAACTAGTCCCTATCCTACAACATCTACCACTTACTCAGGTGTGTACCTTTAACCGACCAATATAGAACTAGTCCCTATCCTACAACATCTACCACTTACTCAGGTGTGTAAGTTTAACCGACCAATATAGAACTAGTCCCTATCCTACAACATCTACCACTTACTCAGGTGTGTAAGTTTAACCGACCAATATAGAACTAGTCCCTATCCTACAACATCTCCCACTTACTCAGGTGTGTACGTTTAACCGACCAATATGGAACTAGTCCCTATCCTACAACATCTCCCACTTACTCAGGTGTGTACGTTTAACCGACCAATATGGAACTAGCCCCTATCCTACAACATCTCCCACTTACTCAGGTGTGTAAGTTTAACCGACCAATATAGAACTAGTCCCTATCCTACAACATCTCCCACTTACTCAGGTGTGTACGTTTAACCGACCAATATGGAACTAGTCCCTATCCTACAACATCTCCCACTTACTCAGGTGTGTAAGTTTAACCGACCAATATAGAACTAGTCCCTATCCTACAACATCTACCACTTACTCAGGTGTGTAAGTTTAACCGACCAATATAGAACTAGTCCCTATCCTACAACATCTACCACTTACTCAGGTGTGTAAGTTTAACCGACCAATATAGAACTAGTCCCTATCCTACAACATCTACCACTTACTCAGGTGTGTAAGTTTAACCGACCAATATAGAACTAGTCCCTATCCTACAACATCTACCACTTACTCAGGTGTGTAAGTTTAACCGACCAATATAGAACTAGTCCCTATCCTACAACATCTACCACTTACTCAGGTGTGTACGTTTAACCGACCAATATAGAACTAGTCCCTATCCTACAACATCTACCACTTACTCAGGTGTGTACGTTTAACCGACCAATATAGAACTAGTCCCTATCCTACAACATCTACCACTTACTCAGGTGTGTAAGTTTAACCGACCAATATAGAACTAGTCCCTATCCTACAACATCTCCCACTTACTCAGGTGTGTAAGTTTAACCGACCAATATAGAACTAGTCCCTATCCTACAACATCTACCACTTACTCAGGTGTGTAAGTTTAACCGACCAATATAGAACTAGTCCCTATCCTACAACATCTCCCACTTACTCAGGTGTGTAAGTTTAACCGACCAATATAGAACTAGTCCCTATCCTACAACATCTCCCACTTACTCAGGTGTGTAAGTTTAACCGACCAATATAGAACTAGTCCCTATCCTACAACATCTCCCACTTACTCAGGTGTGTACGTTTAACCGACCAATATAGAACTAGTCCCTATCCTACAACATCTCCCACTTACTCAGGTGTGTAAGTTTAACCGACCAATATAGAACTAGTCCCTATCCTACAACATCTACCACTTACTCAGGTGTGTACGTTTAACCGACCAATATAGAACTAGTCCCTATCCTACAACATCTCCCACTTACTCAGGTGTGTACGTTTAACCGACCAATATAGAACTAGTCCCTATCCTACAACATCTCCCACTTACTCAGGTGTGTACGTTTAACCGACCAATATAGAACTAGTCCCTATCCTACAACATCTACCACTTACTCAGGTGTGTACGTTTAACCGACCAATATAGAACTAGTCCCTATCCTACAACATCTACCACTTACTCAGGTGTCTAAGTTTAACCGACCAATATATAACTAGTCCCTATCCTACAACATCTACCACTTACTCAGGTGTGTACCTTTAACCGACCAATATAGAACTAGTCCCTATCCTACAACATCTACCACTTACTCAGGTGTGTAAGTTTAACCGACCAATATAGAACTAGTCCCTATCCTACAACATCTACCACTTACTCAGGTGTGTACGTTTAACCGACCAATATAGAACTAGTCCCTATCCTACAACATCTACCACTTACTCAGGTGTGTACGTTTAACCGACCAATATAGAACTAGTCCCTATCCTACAACATCTACCACTTTACTCAGGTGTGTAAGTTTAACCGACCAATATAGAACTAGTCCCTATCCTACAACATCTCCCACTTACTCAGGTGTGTAAGTTTAACCGACCAATATAGAACTAGTCCCTATCCTACAACATCTACCACTTACTCAGGTGTGTAAGTTTAACCGACCAATATAGAACTAGTCCCTATCCTACAACATCTCCCACTTACTCAGGTGTGTAAGTTTAACCGACCAATATAGAACTAGTCCCTATCCTACAACATCTCCCACTTACTCAGGTGTGTAAGTTTAACCGACCAATATAGAACTAGTCCCTATCCTACAACATCTCCCACTTACTCAGGTGTGTACGTTTAACCGACCAATATAGATCTAGTCCCTATCCTACAACATCTCCCACTTACTCAGGTGTGTAAGTTTAACCGACCAATATAGAACTAGTCCCTATCCTACAACATCTACCACTTACTCAGGTGTGTACGTTTAACCGACCAATATAGAACTAGTCCCTATCCTACAACATCTCCCACTTACTCAGGTGTGTACGTTTAACCGACCAATATAGAACTAGTCCCTATCCTACAACATCTCCCACTTACTCAGGTGTGTACGTTTAACCGACCAATATAGAACTAGTCCCTATCCTACAACATCTACCACTTACTCAGGTGTGTACGTTTAACCGACCAATATAGAACTAGTCCCTATCCTACAACATCTACCACTTACTCAGGTGTGTAAGTTTAACCGACCAATATAGAACTAGTCCCTATCCTACAACATCTCCCACTTACTCAGGTGTGTACGTTTAACCGACCAATATAGAACTAGTCCCTATCCTACAACATCTCCCACTTACTCAGGTGTGTACGTTTAACCGACCAATATAGAACTAGTCCCTATCCTACAACATCTCCCACTTACTCAGGTGTGTAAGTTTAACCGACCAATATAGAACTAGTCCCTATCCTACAACATCTCCCACTTACTCAGGTGTGTACGTTTAACCGACCAATATGAACTAGTCCCTATCCTACAACATCTCCCACTTACTCAGGTGTGTACGTTTAACCGACCAATATGGAACTAGTCCCTATCCTACAACATCTCCCACTTACTCAGGTGTGTAAGTTTAACCGACCAATATAGAACTAGTCCCTATCCTACAACATCTCCCACTTACTCAGGTGTGTACGTTTAACCGACCAATATAGAACTAGTCCCTATCCTACAACATCTCCCACTTACTCAGGTGTGTACGTTTAACCGACCAATATAGAACTAGTCCCTATCCTACAACATCTACCACTTACTCAGGTGTGTACGTTTAACCGACCAATATAGAACTAGTCCCTATCCTACAACATCTCCCACTTACTCAGGTGTGTACGTTTAACCGACCAATATAGAACTAGTCCCTATCCTACAACATCTACCACTTACTCAGGTGTGTAAGTTTAACCGACCAATATAGAACTAGTCCCTATCCTACAACATCTACCACTTACTCAGGTGTGTAAGTTTAACCGACCAATATAGAACTAGTCCTTATCCTACAACATCCCCTACTTACTCAGGTGTGTACGTTTAACCGACCAATATAGAACTAGTCCCTATCCTACAACATCTCCCACTTACTCAGGTGTGTACGTTTAACAGACCAATATGGAACTAGTCCCTATCCTACAACATCTCCCACTTACTCAGGTGTGTACGTTTAACCGACCAATATGGAACTAGTCCCTAACCTACAACATCTCCCACTTACTCAGGTGTGTAAGTTTAACCGACCAATATAGAACTAGTCCCTATCCTACAACATCTACCACTTACTCAGGTGTGTAAGTTTAACCGACCAATATAGAACTAGTCCCTATCCTACAACATCTCCCACTTACTCAGGTGTGTACGTTTAACCGACCAATATAGAACTAGTCCCTATCCTACAACATCTCCCACTTACTCAGGTGTGTAAGTTTAACCGACCAATATAGAACTAGTCCCTATCCTTCAAACATCTCCCACTTACTCAGGTGTGTAAGTTTAACCGACCAATATAGAACTAGTCCCTATCCTACAACATCTCCCACTTACTCAGGTGTGTAAGTTTAACCGACCAATATAGAACTAGTCCCTATCCTACAACATCTCCCACTTACTCAGGTGTGTACGTTTAACCGACCAATATAGATCTAGTCCCTATCCTACAACATCTCCCACTTACTCAGGTGTGTAAGTTTAACCGACCAATATAGAACTAGTCCCTATCCTACAACATCTACCACTTACTCAGGTGTGTACGTTTAACCGACCAATATAGAACTAGTCCCTATCCTACAACATCTCCCACTTACTCAGGTGTGTACGTTTAACCGACCAATATAGAACTAGTCCCTATCCTACAACATCTCCCACTTACTCAGGTGTGTACGTTTAACCGACCAATATAGAACTAGTCCCTATCCTACAACATCTACCACTTACTCAGGTGTGTACGTTTAACCGACCAATATAGAACTAGTCCCTATCCTACAACATCTACCACTTACTCAGGTGTCTAAGTTTAACCGACCAATATAGAACTAGTCCCTATCCTACAACATCTCCCACTTACTCAGGTGTGTACGTTTAACCGACCAATATAGAACTAGTCCCTATCCTACAACATCTCCCACTTACTCAGGTGTGTACGTTTAACCGACCATTATAGAACTAGTCCCTATCCTACAACATCTCCCACTTACTCAGGTGTGTACGTTTAACCGACCAATATAGAACTAGTCCCTATCCTACAACATCTCCCACTTACTCAGGTGTGTACGTTTAACCGACCAATATGGAACTAGTCCCTATCCTACAACATCTCCCACTTACTCAGGTGTGTACGTTTAACCGACCAATATGGAACTAGTCCCTATCCTACAACATCTCCCACTTACTCAGGTGTGTAAGTTTAACCGACCAATATAGAACTAGTCCCTATCCTACAACATCTCCCACTTACTCAGGTGTGTACGTTTAACCGACCAATATAGAACTAGTCCCTATCCTACAACATCTCCCACTTACTCAGGTGTGTACGTTTAACCGACCAATATAGAACTAGTCCCTATCCTACAACATCTACCACTTACTCAGGTGTGTACGTTTAACCGACCAATATAGAACTAGTCCCTATCCTACAACATCTCCCACTTACTCAGGTGTGTACGTTTAACCGACCAATATAGAACTAGTCCCTATCCTACAACATCTACCACTTACTCAGGTGTGTAAGTTTAACCGACCAATATAGAACTAGTCCCTATCCTACAACATCTACCACTTACTCAGGTGTGTAAGTTTAACCGACCAATATATAACTAGTCCCTATCCTACAACATCTACCACTTACTCAGGTGTGTAAGTTTAACCGACCAATATAGAACTAGTCCCTATCCTACAACATCTACCACTTACTCAGGTGTGTAAGTTTAACCGACCAATATAGAACTAGTCCCTATCCTACAACATCTACCACTTACTCAGGTGTGTAAGTTTAACCGACCAATATAGAACTAGTCCCTATCCTACAACATCTACCACTTACTCAGGTGTGTACGTTTAACCGACCAATATAGAACTAGTCCCTATCCTACAACATCTCCCACTTACTCAGGTGTGTACGTTTAACCGACCAATATGGAACTAGTCCCTATCCTACAACATCTCCCACTTACTCAGGTGTGTACGTTTAACCACCAATATGGAACTAGTCCCTATCCTACAACATCTCCCACTTACTCAGGTGTGTAAGTTTAACCGACCAATATAGAACTAGTCCCTATCCTACAACATCTCCCACTTACTCAGGTGTGTACGTTTAACCGACCAATATAGAACTAGTCCCTATCCTACAACATCTCCCACTTACTCAGGTGTGTACGTTTAACCGACCAATATAGAACTAGTCCCTATCCTACAACATCTACCACTTACTCAGGTGTGTACGTTTAACCGACCAATATAGAACTAGTCCCTATCCTACAACATCTCCCACTTACTCAGGTGTGTACCTTTAACCGACCAATATAGAACTAGTCCCTATCCTACAACATCTACCACTTACTCAGGTGTGTAAGTTTAACCGACCAATATAGAACTAGTCCCTATCCTACAACATCTACCACTTACTCAGGTGTGTAAGTTTAACCGACCAATATATAACTAGTCCCTATCCTACAACATCTACCACTTACTCAGGTGTGTACCTTTAACCGACCAATATAGAACTAGTCCCTATCCTACAACATCTACCACTTACTCAGGTGTGTAAGTTTAACCGACCAATATAGAACTAGTCCCTATCCTACAACATCTACCACTTACTCAGGTGTGTAAGTTTAACCGACCAATATAGAACTAGTCCCTATCCTACAACATCTACCACTTACTCAGGTGTGTAAGTTTAACCGACCAATATAGAACTAGTCCCTATCCTACAACATCTACCACTTACTCAGGTGTGTAAGTTTAACCGACCAATATAGAACTAGTCCCTATCCTACAACATCTACCACTTACTCAGGTGTGTACGTTTAACCGACCAATATAGAACTAGTCCCTATCCTACAACATCTACCACTTACTCAGGTGTGTAAGTTTAACCACCAATATAGAACTAGTCCCTATCCTACAACATCTCCCACTTACTCAGGTGTGTAAGTTTAACCGACCAATATAGAACTAGTCCCTATCCTACAACATCTCCCACTTACTCAGGTGTGTAAGTTTAACCGACCAATATAGAACTAGTCCCTATCCTACAACATCTCCCACTTACTCAGGTGTGTAAGTTTAACCGACCAATATAGAACTAGTCCCTATCCTACAACATCTCCCACTTACTCAGGTGTGTACGTTTAACCGACCAATATAGATCTAGTCCCTATCCTACAACATCTCCCACTTACTCAGGTGTGTAAGTTTAACCGACCAATATAGAACTAGTCCCTATCCTACAACATCTACCACTTACTCAGGTGTGTACGTTTAACCGACCAATATAGAACTAGTCCCTATCCTACAACATCTCCCACTTACTCAGGTGTGTACGTTTAACCGACCAATATAGAACTAGTCCCTATCCTACAACATCTCCCACTTACTCAGGTGTGTACGTTTAACCGACCAATATAGAACTAGTCCCTATCCTACAACATCTACCACTTACTCAGGTGTGTACGTTTAACCGACCAATATAGAACTAGTCCCTATCCTACAACATCTCCCACTTACTCAGGTGTGTACGTTTAACCGACCAATATAGAACTAGTCCCTATCCTACAACATCTACCACTTACTCAGGTGTGTAAGTTTAACCGACCAATATAGAACTAGTCCCTATCCTACAACATCTACCACTTACTCAGGTGTGTAAGTTTAACCGACCAATATAGAACTAGTCCCTATCCTACAACATCCCCACTTACTCAGGTGTGTACGTTTAACCGACCAATATAGAACTAGTCCCTATCCTACAACATCTCCCACTTACTCAGGTGTGTACGTTTAACCGACCAATATGGAACTAGTCCCTATCCTACAACATCTCCCACTTACTCAGGTGTGTACGTTTAACCGACCAATATGGAACTAGTCCCTATCCTACAACATCTCCCACTTACTCAGGTGTGTAAGTTTAACCGACCAATATAGAACTAGTCCCTATCCTACAACATCTCCCACTTACTCAGGTGTGTACGTTTAACCGACCAATATAGAACTAGTCCCTATCCTACAACATCTCCCACTTACTCAGGTGTGTACGTTTAACCGACCAATATAGAACTAGTCCCTATCCTACAACATCTACCACTTACTCAGGTGTGTACGTTTAACCGACCAATATAGAACTAGTCCCTATCCTACAACATCTCCCACTTACTCAGGTGTGTACGTTTAACCGACCAATATAGAACTAGTCCCTATCCTACAACATCTACCACTTACTCAGGTGTGTAAGTTTAACCGACCAATATAGAACTAGTCCCTATCCTACAACATCTACCACTTACTCAGGTGTGTAAGTTTAACCGACCAATATATAACTAGTCCCTATCCTACAACATCTACCACTTACTCAGGTGTGTACCTTTAACCGACCAATATAGAACTAGTCCCTATCCTACAACATCTACCACTTACTCAGGTGTGTAAGTTTAACCGACCAATATAGAACTAGTCCCTATCCTACAACATCTACCACTTACTCAGGTGTGTAAGTTTAACCGACCAATATAGAACTAGTCCCTATCCTACAACATCTCCCACTTACTCAGGTGTGTAAGTTTAACCGACCAATATAGAACTAGTCCCTATCCTACAACATCTCCCACTTACTCAGGTGTGTAAGTTTAACCGACCAATATAGAACTAGTCCCTCTCCTACAACATCTCCCACTTACTCAGGTGTGTAAGTTTAACCGACCAATATAGAACTAGTCCCTATCCTACAACATCTCCCACTTACTCAGGTGTGTACGTTTAACCGACCAATATAGATCTAGTCCCTATCCTACAACATCTCCCACTTACTCAGGTGTGTAAGTTTAACCGACCAATATAGAACTAGTCCCTATCCTACAACAGCTACCACTTACTCAGGTGTACGTTTAACCGACCAATATAGAACTAGTCCCTATCCTACAACATCTCCCACTTACTCAGGTGTGTACGTTTAACCGACCAATATAGAACTAGTCCCTATCCTACAACATCTCCCACTTACTCAGGTGTGTACGTTTAACCGACCAATATAGAACTAGTCCCTATCCTACAACATCTACCACTTACTCAGGTGTGTACGTTTAACCGACCAATATAGAACTAGTCCCTATCCTACAACATCTCCCACTTACTCAGGTGTGTACGTTTAACCGACCAATATAGAACTAGTCCCTATCCTACAACATCTACCACTTACTCAGGTGTGTAAGTTTAACCGACCAATATAGAACTAGTCCCTATCCTACAACATCTACCACTTACTCAGGTGTGTAAGTTTAACCGACCAATATAGAACTAGTCCTTATCCTACAACATCCCCTACTTACTCAGGTGTGTACGTTTAACCGACCAATATAGAACTAGTCCCTATCCTACAACATCTCCCACTTACTCAGGTGTGTACGTTTAACCGACCAATATGGAACTAGTCCCTATCCTACAACATCTCCCACTTACTCAGGTGTGTACGTTTAACCGACCAATATGGAACTAGTCCCTATCCTACAACATCTCCCACTTACTCAGGTGTGTAAGTTTAACCGACCAATATAGAACTAGTCCCTATCCTACAACATCTCCCACTTACTCAGGTGTGTACGTTTAACCGACCAATATAGAACTAGTCCCTATCCTACAACATCTCCCACTTACTCAGGTGTGTACGTTTAACCGACCAATATAGAACTAGTCCCTATCCTACAACATCTACCACTTACTCAGGTGTGTAAGTTTAACCGACCAATATAGAACTAGTCCCTATCCTACAACATCTACCACTTACTCAGGTGTGTAAGTTTAACCGACCAATATATAACTAGTCCCTATCCTACAACATCTACCACTTACTCAGGTGTGTACCTTTAACCGACCAATATAGAACTAGTCCCTATCCTACAACATCTACCACTTACTCAGGTGTGTAAGTTTAACCGACCAATATAGAACTAGTCCCTATCCTACAACATCTACCACTTACTCAGGTGTGTAAGTTTAACCGACCAATATAGAACTAGTCCCTATCCTACAACATCTACCACTTACTCAGGTGTGTAAGTTTAACCGACCAATATAGAACTAGTCCCTATCCTACAACATCTACCACTTACTCAGGTGTGTACGTTTAACCGACCAATATAGAACTAGTCCCTATCCTACAACATCTACCACTTACTCAGGTGTGTACGTTTAACCGACCAATATAGAACTAGTCCCTATCCTACAACATCTACCACTTACTCAGGTGTGTAAGTTTAACCGACCAATATAGAACTAGTCCCTATCCTACAACATCTCCCACTTACTCAGGTGTGTAAGTTTAACCGACCAATATAGAACTAGTCCCTATCCTACAACATCTCCCACTTACTCAGGTGTGTAAGTTTAACCGACCAATATAGAACTAGTCCCTATCCTACAACATCTCCCACTTACTCAGGTGTGTAAGTTTAACCGACCAATATAGAACTAGTCCCTATCCTACAACATCTCCCACTTACTCAGGTGTGTACGTTTAACCGACCAATATAGATCTAGTCCCTATCCTACAACATCTCCCACTTACTCAGGTGTGTAAGTTTAACCGACCAATATAGAACTAGTCCCTATCCTACAACATCTACCACTTACTCAGGTGTGTACGTTTAACCGACCAATATAGAACTAGTCCCTATCCTACAACATCTCCCACTTACTCAGGTGTGTACGTTTAACCGACCAATATAGAACTAGTCCCTATCCTACAACATCTCCCACTTACTCAGGTGTGTACGTTTAACCGACCAATATAGAACTAGTCCCTATCCTACAACATCTACCACTTACTCAGGTGTGTACGTTTAACCGACCAATATAGAACTAGTCCCTATCCTACAACATCTACCACTTACTCAGGTGTCTAAGTTTAACCGACCAATATAGAACTAGTCCCTATCCTACAACATCTCCCACTTACTCAGGTGTGTACGTTTAACCGACCAATATAGAACTAGTCCCTATCCTACAACATCTCCCACTTACTCAGGTGTGTACGTTTAACCGACCAATATAGAACTAGTCCCTATCCTACAACATCTCCCACTTACTCAGGTGTGTACGTTTAACCGACCAATATAGAACTAGTCCCTATCCTACAACATCTCCCACTTACTCAGGTGTGTACGTTTAACCGACCAATATGGAACTAGTCCCTATCCTACAACATCTCCCACTTACTCAGGTGTGTACGTTTAACCGACCAATATGGAACTAGTCCCTATCCTACAACATCTCCCACTTACTCAGGTGTGTAAGTTTAACCGACCAATATAGAACTAGTCCCTATCCTACAACATCTCCCACTTACTCAGGTGTGTACGTTTAACCGACCAATATAGAACTAGTCCCTATCCTACAACATCTCCCACTTACTCAGGTGTGTACGTTTAACCGACCAATATAGAACTAGTCCCTATCCTACAACATCTACCACTTACTCAGGTGTGTACGTTTAACCGACCAATATAGAACTAGTCCCTATCCTACAACATCTCCCACTTACTCAGGTGTGTACGTTTAACCGACCAATATAGAACTAGTCCCTATCCTACAACATCTACCACTTACTCAGGTGTGTAAGTTTAACCGACCAATATAGAACTAGTCCCTATCCTACAACATCTACCACTTACTCAGGTGTGTAAGTTTAACCGACCAATATAGAACTAGTCCTTATCCTACAACATCCCCTACTTACTCAGGTGTGTACGTTTAACCGACCAATATAGAACTAGTCCCTATCCACAACATCTCCCACTTACTCAGGTGTGTACGTTTAACCGACCAATATGGAACTAGTCCCTATCCTACAACATCTCCCACTTACTCAGGTGTGTACGTTTAACCGACCAATATGGAACTAGTCCCTAACCTACAACATCTCCCACTTACTCAGGTGTGTAAGTTTAACCGACCAATATAGAACTAGTCCCTATCCTACAACATCTACCACTTACTCAGGTGTGTACGTTTAACCGACCAATATAGAACTAGTCCCTATCCTACAACATCTCCCACTTACTCAGGTGTGTACGTTTAACCGACCAATATAGAACTAGTCCCTATCCTACAACATCTCCCACTTACTCAGGTGTGTAAGTTTAACCGACCAATATAGAACTAGTCCCTATCCTACAACATCTCCCACTTACTCAGGTGTGTAAGTTTAACCGACCAATATAGAACTAGTCCCTATCCTACAACATCTCCCACTTACTCAGGTGTGTAAGTTTAACCGACCAATATAGAACTAGTCCCTATCCTACAACATCTCCCACTTACTCAGGTGTGTACGTTTAACCGACCAATATAGATCTAGTCCCTATCCTACAACATCTCCCACTTACTCAGGTGTGTAAGTTTAACCGACCAATATAGAACTAGTCCCTATCCTACAACATCTACCACTTACTCAGGTGTGTACGTTTAACCGACCAATATAGAACTAGTCCCTATCCTACAACATCTCCCACTTACTCAGGTGTGTACGTTTAACCGACCAATATAGAACTAGTCCCTATCCTACAACATCTCCCACTTACTCAGGTGTGTACGTTTAACCGACCAATATAGAACTAGTCCCTATCCTACAACATCTACCACTTACTCAGGTGTGTACGTTTAACCGACCAATATAGAACTAGTCCCTATCCTACAACATCTACCACTTACTCAGGTGTCTAAGTTTAACCGACCAATATAGAACTAGTCCCTATCCTACAACATCTCCCACTTACTCAGGTGTGTACGTTTAACCGACCAATATAGAACTAGTCCCTATCCTACAACATCTCCCACTTACTCAGGTGTGTACGTTTAACCGACCAATATAGAACTAGTCCCTATCCTACAACATCTCCCACTTACTCAGGTGTGTACGTTTAACTGACCAATATAGAACTAGTCCCTATCCTTCAACATCTCCCACTTACTCAGGTGTGTACGTTTAACCGACCAATATGGAACTAGTCCCTATCCTACAACATCTCCCACTTACTCAGGTGTGTACGTTTAACCGACCAATATGGAACTAGTCCCTATCCTACAACATCTCCCACTTACTCAGGTGTGTAAGTTTAACCGACCAATATAGAACTAGTCCCTATCCTACAACATCTCCCACTTACTCAGGTGTGTACGTTTAACCGACCAATATAGAACTAGTCCCTATCCTACAACATCTCCCACTTACTCAGGTGTGTACGTTTAACCGACCAATATAGAACTAGTCCCTATCCTACAACATCTACCACTTACTCAGGTGTGTACGTTTAACCGACCAATATAGAACTAGTCCCTATCCTACAACATCTCCCACTTACTCAGGTGTGTACGTTTAACCGACCAATATAGAACTAGTCCCTATCCTACAACATCTACCACTTACTCAGGTGTGTAAGTTTAACCGACCAATATAGAACTAGTCCCTATCCTACAACATCTACCACTTACTCAGGTGTGTAAGTTTAACCGACCAATATAGAACTAGTCCTTATCCTACAACATCCCCTACTTACTCAGGTGTGTACGTTTAACCGACCAATATAGAACTAGTCCCTATCCTACAACATCTCCCACTTACTCAGGTGTGTACGTTTAACCGACCAATATGGAACTAGTCCCTATCCTACAACATCTCCCACTTACTCAGGTGTGTACGTTTAACCGACCAATATGGAACTAGTCCCTAACCTACAACATCTCCCACTTACTCAGGTGTGTAAGTTTAACAGACCAATATAGAACTAGTCCCTATCCTACAACATCTACCACTTACTCAGGTGTGTAAGTTTAACCGACCAATATAGAACTAGTCCCTATCCTACAACATCTACCACTTACTCAGGTGTGTACCTTTAACCGACCAATATAGAACTAGTCCCTATCCTACAACATCTACCACTTACTCAGGTGTGTACGTTTAACCGACCAATATAGAACTAGTCCCTATCCTACAACATCTCCCACTTACTCAGGTGTGTACGTTTAACCGACCAATATAGAACTAGTCCCTATCCTACAACATCTACCACTTACTCAGGTGTGTAAGTTTAACCGACCAATATAGAACTAGTCCCTATCCTACAACATCTACCACTTACTCAGGTGTGTACCTTTAACCGACCAATATAGAACTAGTCCCTATCCTACAACATCTACCACTTACTCAGGTGTGTAAGTTTAACCGACCAATATAGAACTAGTCCCTATCCTACAACATCTACCACTTACTCAGGTGTGTAAGTTTAACCCCTGACCAATATAGAACTAGTCCCTATCCTACAACATCTCCCACTTACTCAGGTGTGTACGTTTAACCGACCAATATGGAACTAGTCCCTATCCTACAACATCTCCCACTTACTCAGGTGTGTAAGTTTAACCGACCAATATAGAACTAGTCCCTATCCTACAACATCTACCACTTACTCAGGTGTGTAAGTTTAACCGACCAATATATAACTAGTCCCTATCCTACAACATCTACCACTTACTCAGGTGTGTACCTTTAACCGACCAATATAGAACTAGTCCCTATCCTACAACATCTACCACTTACTCAGGTGTGTAAGTTTAACCGACCAATATAGAACTAGTCCCTATCCTACAACATCTACCACTTACTCAGGTGTGTAAGTTTAACCGACCAATATAGAACTAGTCCCTATCCTACAACATCTACCACTTACTCAGGTGTGTAAGTTTAACCGACCAATATAGAACTAGTCCCTATCCTACAACATCTACCACTTACTCAGGTGTGTACGTTTAACCGACCAATATAGAACTAGTCCCTATCCTACAACATCTACCACTTACTCAGGTGTGTACGTTTAACCGACCAATATAGAACTAGTCCCTATCCTACAACATCTACCACTTACTCAGGTGTGTAAGTTTAACCGACCAATATAGAACTAGTCCCTATCCTACAACATCTCCCACTTACTCAGGTGTGTAAGTTTAACCGACCAATATAGAACTAGTCCCTATCCTACAACATCTACCACTTACTCAGGTGTGTAAGTTTAACCGACCAATATAGAACTAGTCCCTATCCTACAACATCTCCCACTTACTCAGGTGTGTACGTTTAACCGACCAATATGGAACTAGTCCCTATCCTACAACATCTACCACTTACTCAGGTGTGTACGTTTAACCGACCAATATAGAACTAGTCCCTATCCTACAACATCTCCCACTTACTCAGGTGTGTACGTTTAACCGACCAATATAGAACTAGTCCCTATCCTACAACATCTCCCACTTACTCAGGTGTGTAAGTTTAACCGACCAATATAGAACTAGTCCGTATCCTACAACATCTACCACTTACTCAGGTGTGTAAGTTTAACCGACCAATATAGAACTAGTCCCTATCCTACAACATCTACCACTTACTCAGGTGTGTACGTTTAACCGACCAATATGGAACTAGTCCCTATCCTACAACATCTACCACTTACTCAGGTGTGTACGTTTAACCGACCAATATGGAACTAGTCCCTATCCTACAACATCTACCACTTACTCAGGTGTGTACGTTTAACCGACCAATATAGAACTAGTCCCTATCCTACAACATCTAACACTTACTCAGGTGTGTACGTTTAACCGACCAATATAGAACTAGTCCCTATCCTACAACATCTACCACTTACTCAGGTGTGTACGTTTAACCGACCAATATAGAACTAGTCCCTATCCTACAACATCTACCACTTACTCAGGTGTGTAAGTTTAACCGACCAATATAGAACTAGTCCCTATCCTACAACATCTACCACTTACTCAGGTGTGTAAGTTTAACCGACCAATATAGAACTAGTCCCTATCCTACAACATCTACCACTTACTCAGGTGTGTACGTTTAACCGACCAATATAGAACTAGTCCCTATCCTACAACATCTACCACTTACTCAGGTGTGTAAGTTTAACCGACCAATATAGAACTAGTCCCTATCCTACAACATCTCCCACTTACTCAGGTGTGTAAGTTTAACCGACCAATATAGAACTAGTCCCTATCCTACAACATCTACCACTTACTCAGGTGTGTACGTTTAACCGACCAATATAGAACTAGTCCCTATCCTACAACATCTCCCACTTACTCAGGTGTGTACGTTTAACCGACCAATATAGAACTAGTCCCTATCCTACAACATCTCCCACTTACTCAGGTGTGTACGTTTAACCGACCAATATAGAACTAGTCCCTATCCTACAACATCTACCACTTACTCAGGTGTGTACGTTTAACCGACCAATATAGAACTAGTCCCTATCCTACAACATCTACCACTTACTCAGGTGTCTAAGTTTAACCGACCAATATAGAACTAGTCCCTATCCTACAACATCTACCACTTACTCAGGTGTGTACGTTTAACCGACCAATATAGAACTAGTCCCTATCCTACAACATCTACCACTTACTCAGGTGTGTACGTTTAACCGACCAATATAGAACTAGTCCCTATCCTACAACATCTACCACTTACTCAGGTGTGTAAGTTTAACCGACCAATATAGAACTAGTCCCTATCCTACAACATCTCCCACTTACTCAGGTGTGTAAGTTTAACCGACCAATATAGAACTAGTCCCTATCCTACAACATCTACCACTTACTCAGGTGTGTAAGTTTAACCGACCAATATAGAACTAGTCCCTATCCTACAACATCTCCCACTTACTCAGGTGTGTACGTTTAACCGACCAATATGGAACTAGTCCCTATCCTACAACATCTACCACTTACTCAGGTGTGTACGTTTAACCGACCAATATAGAACTAGTCCCTATCCTACAACATCTCCCACTTACTCAGGTGTGTACGTTTAACCGACCAATATAGAACTAGTCCCTATCCTACAACATCTCCCACTTACTCAGGTGTGTAAGTTTAACCGACCAATATAGAACTAGTCCGTATCCTACAACATCTACCACTTACTCAGGTGTGTAAGTTTAACCGACCAATATAGAACTAGTCCCTATCCTACAACATCTACCACTTACTCAGGTGTGTACGTTTAACCGACCAATATGGAACTAGTCCCTATCCTACAACATCTACCACTTACTCAGGTGTGTACGTTTAACCGACCAATATGGAACTAGTCCCTATCCTACAACATCTACCACTTACTCAGGTGTGTACGTTTAACCGACCAATATAGAACTAGTCCCTATCCTACAACATCTAACACTTACTCAGGTGTGTACGTTTAACCGACCAATATAGAACTAGTCCCTATCCTACAACATCTACCACTTACTCAGGTGTGTACGTTTAACCGACCAATATAGAACTAGTCCCTATCCTACAACATCTACCACTTACTCAGGTGTGTAAGTTTAACCGACCAATATAGAACTAGTCCCTATCCTACAACATCTACCACTTACTCAGGTGTGTAAGTTTAACCGACCAATATAGAACTAGTCCCTATCCTACAACATCTACCACTTACTCAGGTGTGTACGTTTAACCGACCAATATAGAACTAGTCCCTATCCTACAACATCTACCACTTACTCAGGTGTGTAAGTTTAACCGACCAATATAGAACTAGTCCCTATCCTACAACATCTCCCACTTACTCAGGTGTGTAAGTTTAACCGACCAATATAGAACTAGTCCCTATCCTACAACATCTACCACTTACTCAGGTGTGTACGTTTAACCGACCAATATAGAACTAGTCCCTATCCTACAACATCTCCCACTTACTCAGGTGTGTACGTTTAACCGACCAATATAGAACTAGTCCCTATCCTACAACATCTCCCACTTACTCAGGTGTGTACGTTTAACCGACCAATATAGAACTAGTCCCTATCCTACAACATCTACCACTTACTCAGGTGTGTACGTTTAACCGACCAATATAGAACTAGTCCCTATCCTACAACATCTACCACTTACTCAGGTGTCTAAGTTTAACCGACCAATATAGAACTAGTCCCTATCCTACAACATCTCCCACTTACTCAGGTGTGTACGTTTAACCGACCAATATAGAACTAGTCCCTATCCTACAACATCTCCCACTTACTCAGGTGTGTACGTTTAACCGACCAATATAGAACTAGTCCCTATCCTACAACATCTCCCACTTACTCAGGTGTGTACGTTTAACCAACCAATATGGAACTAGTCCCTATCCTACAACATCTCCCACTTACTCAGGTGTGTACGTTTAACCGACCAATATGGAACTAGTCCCTATTCTACAACATCTCCCACTTACTCAGGTGTGTAAGTTTAACCGACCAATATAGAACTAGTCCCTATCCTACAACATCTCCCACTTACTCAGGTGTGTACGTTTAACCGACCAATATAGAACTAGTCCCTATCCTACAACATCTACCACTTACTCAGGTGTGTAAGTTTAACCGACCAATATAGAACTAGTCCCTATCCTACAACATCTCCCACTTACTCAGGTGTGTAAGTTTAACCGACCAATATAGAACTAGTCCCTATCCTACAACATCTCCCACTTACTCAGGTGTGTAAGTTTAACCGACCAATATAGAACTAGTCCCTATCCTACAACATCTCCCACTTACTCAGGTGTGTACGTTTAACCGACCAATATAGATCTAGTCCCTATCCTACAACATCTCCCACTTACTCAGGTGTGTAAGTTTAACCGACCAATATAGAACTAGTCCCTATCCTACAACATCTACCACTTACTCAGGTGTGTACGTTTAACCGACCAATATAGAACTAGTCCCTATCCTACAACATCTCCCACTTACTCAGGTGTGTACGTTTAACCGACCAATATAGAACTAGTCCCTATCCTACAACATCTCCCACTTACTCAGGTGTGTACGTTTAACCGACCAATATAGAACTAGTCCCTATCCTACAACATCTACCACTTACTCAGGTGTGTACGTTTAACCGACCAATATAGAACTAGTCCCTATCCTACAACATCTACCACTTACTCAGGTGTCTAAGTTTAACCGACCAATATAGAACTAGTCCCTATCCTACAACATCTCCCACTTACTCAGGTGTGTACGTTTAACCGACCAATATAGAACTAATCCCTATCCTACAACATCTCCCACTTACTCAGGTGTGTACATTTAACCGACCAATATAGAACTAGTCCCTATCCTACAACATCTACCACTTACTCAGGTGTGTAAGTTTAACCGACCAATATAGAACTAGTCCCTATCCTACAACATCTACCACTTACTCAGGTGTGTAAGTTTAACCGACCAATATAGAACTAGTCCCTATCCTACAACATCTCCCACTTACTCAGGTGTGTACGTTTAACCGACCAATATAGAACTAGTCCCTATCCTACAACATCTCCCACTTACTCAGGTGTGTACGTTTAACCGACCAATATGGAACTAGTCCCTATCCTACAACATCTCCCACTTACTCAGGTGTGTACGTTTAACCGACCAATATGGAACTAGTCCCTAACCTACAACATCTCCCACTTACTCAGGTGTGTAAGTTTAACCGACCAATATAGAACTAGTCCCTATCCTACAACATCTACCACTTACTCAGGTGTGTACGTTTAACCGACCAATATGGAACTAGTCCCTATCCTACAACATCTCCCACTTACTCAGGTGTGTAAGTTTAACCAACCAATATAGAACTAGTCCCTATCCTACAACATCTACCACTTACTCAGGTGTGTAAGTTTAACCGACCAATATATAACTAGTCCCTATCCTACAACATCTACCACTTACTCAGGTGTGTACCTTTAACCGACCAATATAGAACTAGTCCCTATCCTACAACATCTAACCCTTACTCAGGTGTGTAAGTTTAACCGACCAATATAGAACTAGTCCCTATCCTACAACATCTACCACTTACTCAGGTGTGTAAGTTTAACCGACCAATATAGAACTAGTCCCTATCCTACAACATCTACCACTTACTCAGGTGTGTAAGTTTAACCGACCAATATAGAACTAGTCCCTATCCTACAACATCTCCCACTTACTCAGGTGTGTACGTTTAACCGACCAATATAGAACTAGTCCCTATCCTACAACATCTACCACTTACTCAGGTGTGTAAGTTTAACCGACCAATATAGAACTAGTCCCTATCCTACAACATCTCCCACTTACTCAGGTGTGTAAGTTTAACCGACCAATATAGAACTAGTCCCTATCCTACAACATCTACCACTTACTCAGGTGTGTAAGTTTAACCGACCAATATAGAACTAGTCCCTATCCTACAACATCTCCCACTTACTCAGGTGTGTACGTTTAACCGACCAATATAGAACTAGTCCCTATCCTACAACATCTCCCACTTACTCAGGTGTGTACGTTTAACCGACCAATATAGAACTAGTCCCTATCCTACAACATCTACCACTTACTCAGGTGTGTACGTTTAACCGACCAATATAGAACTAGTCCCTATCCTACAACATCTACCACTTACTCAGGTGTGTACGTTTAACCGACCAATATAGAACTAGTCCCTATCCTACAACATCTCCCACTTACTCAGGTGTGTAAGTTTAACCGACCAATATAGAACTAGTCCCTATCCTACAACATCTCCCACTTACTCAGGTGTGTAAGTTTAACCGACCAATATAGAACTAGTCCCTATCCTACAACATCTCCCACTTACTCAGGTGTGTACGTTTAACCGACCAATATAGAACTAGTCCCTATCCTACAACATCTACCACTTACTCAGGTGTGTAAGTTTAACCGACCAATATAGAACTAGTCCCTATCCTACAACATCTACCACTTACTCAGGTGTGTAAGTTTAACCGACCAATATAGAACTAGTCCCTATCCTACAACATCTACCACTTACTCAGGTGTGTAAGTTTAACCGACCAATATAGAACTAGTCCCTATCCTACAACATCTCCCACTTACTCAGGTGTGTAAGTTTAACCAACCAATATAGAACTAGTCCCTATCCTACAACATCTACCACTTACTCAGGTGTGTACGTTTAACCGACCAATATAGAACTAGTCCCTATCCTACAACATCTACCACTTACTCAGGTGTGTACGTTTAACCGACCAATATAGAACTAGTCCCTATCCTACAACATCTCCCACTTACTCAGGTGTGTAAGTTTAACCGACCAATATAGAACTAGTCCCTATCCTACATGTTGTATCACTAAATCCACTAACGTTAATCCAAATGACGCTGAATTTCCTTTTAATAGGTAATCTGTGATATGATTACATTGGTATTTACACGGGGGGAAATATTTCCTGCCAAACAAGCTGTATCAAAGATATAGAGACTACCAAGTTTACAAAAGTATCCTGAGTGTTTTTTGTTGTTTTTTTGTTCTAAATTAAAATTACAAACATTAAAACACTTTATTATCATCAGATACAGCTCTTCACAATAACGTGCCGCAACTTCCTGATTTGCATTTTTTGGATAAGGAATGATGTCTTTCAAATGTTATTGCATCTTAAAAAAAAAAAACTCTAGACGTCTCAATGATTCCAATCTTAATTGACGTCTGCATTTCATAAATCTCTTCCATAACACATCCTTGAGACATGCAAAGAAACGTACTCAGATATCATAAAACCCAGACCTTAAGAGTCAATACTGATAAGAATACCGCTCAACATGAACATTTATCCTCAGAATATGATGCTGGAATCACAACACAGTGGAATCTCAGTAGCCAACAGCTAACGATACATACCTCAGCAGTCCAACAGAGAGAGGACTCTTCCCATGATCCTGAGTACAGGTCTCCTATTGCAGCCACTTCTCATCTATGTGACTCAAGCTACCTATCTCTCTCCTCCTGCGTGTTGTTGATAGAGTCTGATTGCAGTGAGCTGCAGTTTCTGGTTACAGAAGGATCTGTTTCGGTGTTTGGCAGGCAGAAAGGCAGGCAGGCAAGAGGCAGGCAGGCAGGAAGGCAGGCAGCCTGTTCTCCTTGCTCTCTGCTCTGTGTGTTAGTGTGTTGTATTGAAGAGGTTCTGATAGCCAGTTTCCCTGGAAACCAGAGTTCTGTGTTCTGGCAGGAAGTGAGTTTAAAAGTAACAATGTCTCTCAGAGAGAGCAGTTCTCTTTCTTAGCAGCAAAAGATAAACATTACAACCTTTGACGCTGTCAAATAGTAAATAGTATTGACTGGGCTATATTACTAATAAATTAAATAGTATTGACTGGGCTATATTACTAATAAATTAAATAGTATTGACTGGGCTATATTACTAATAAATTAAATAGTTGTGACTGGGCTATATTACTAATAAATTAAATAGTATTGACTGGGCTATATTACTAATAAATTAAATAGTATTGACTGGGCTATATTACTAATAAATTAAATAGTATTGACTGGGCTATATTACTAATAAATTAAATAGTATTGACTGGGCTATATTACTAATAAATTAAATAGTATTGACTGGGCTATATTACTAATAAATTAAATAGTATTGACTGGGCTATATTACTAATAAATTAAATAGTTGTGACTGGGCTATATTACTAATAAATTAAATAGTATTGACTGGGCTATATTACTAATAAATTAAATAGTATTGACTGGGCTATATTACTAATAAATGAAATAGTATTAACTGGGCTATATTACTAATAAATTAAATAGTATTGACTGGGCTATATTACTAATAAATTAAATAGTATTGACTGGGCTATATTACTAATAAATTAAATAGTCGTGACTGGGCTATATTACTAATAAATTAAATAGTATTGACTGGGCTATATTACTAATAAATTAAATAGTATTGACTGGGCTATATTACTAATAAATTAAATAGTATTGACTGGGCTATATTACTAATAAATTAAATAGTATTGACTGGGCTATATTACTAATAAATTAAATAGTATTGACTGGGCTATATTACTAATAAATTAAATAGTATTGACTGGGCTATATTACTAATAAATTAAATAGTATTGACTGGGCTATATTACTAATAAATTAAATAGTATTGACTGGGCTATATTACTAATAAATTAAATAGTATTGACTGGGCTATATTACTAATAAATTAAATAGTTGTGACTGGGCTATATTACTAATAAATTAAATAGTATTGACTGGGCTATATTACTAATAAATTAAATAGTATTGATTGACTGGGTATTGACTGGGCTATATTACTAATAAATTAAATAGTATTGACTGGGCTATATTACTAATAAATTAAATAGTTGTGATATTACTAATAAATTAAATAGTATTGACTGGCTATATTACTAATAAATTAAATAGTATTGACTGGGCTATATTACTAATAAATTAAATAGTATTGACTGGGCTATATTACTAATAAATTAAATAGTATTGACTGGGCTATATTACTAATAAATTAAATAGTCGTGACTGGGCTATATTACTAATAAATTAAATAGTATTGACTGGGCTATATTACTAATAAATTAAATAGTATTGACTGGGCTATATTACTATATTATTCGGGGGTATGTATGTTTGTATGTACGTGTATGTGTTTATGTATGTATGTATGTGTGTGTGTGTGGTTATCTGTATGCATGACCATGCGTTTGTGTGTGTGTGTGTGTGTGTGTTTGTGTGTGTGTGTGTGTGTGTGTGTGTTGTGTGTGTGTGTGTTTGTGTGTGTGTGTGTGTTTGTATGTGTGTGTACACACACACACACACACACACACACACACACACACACACACACACACACACACACACACACACACACACACACACACACACATAGTTTTTACCCCCATCGGGAGAGACAGTGTGTGGAAAAGGTTCATTCCGAACATGATCGTCCATCCTCAGGCCATGGCACCGTCTGGTATTGTGTGTAGGTGTCATAACAATTAGAGCAAGGTTCTGTAACACATACAGTATATATGATCAGGAATGGGAATCAATTACAAATGACAAACTACAAAATACACTAAAGACCCAACTATTGTATTTTATGAAAATACATGAATGTTGTATTTTAAAATACAAAAAAATACATTTCCAAGTAGCCGTCCAAACAACGACAACAACAACGACAACAACAACAACAACAACAACAACAACAACAACATGATCAGTTCCAGAAACGTCTTACTGACTGTGACGTGTTGTTGTTTATCTACCTCAGTTTAATGTTACTCTGAATAACAACGTTTTCTAAATATAAATGTATTAAAAACAAACAAACAAACAAAAAAACAACATTTTAAGTGAATATTTGACCCCCTCCCCACCAAAAAAGGCATCCGGACAGGATAAGATCAAAGAAATATGTCCAAGCGTATGTCCCCTTAGCGGAAGAAGCCATCAACAAGTACACAACTTGAGGGGAGGCATGTATGGGGGGCCTGTATGGGGGGGCCTGTATGGGGGCATGTATGGGGGGCCTGTATGGGGGCATGTATGGGGGGGGGGGCCTGTATGGGGGGCCTGTATGGGGGGCCTGTATGGGGGCATGTATGGGGGGCCTGTATGGGGGGCGGCCTGTATGGGGGGGGGGCATGTATGGGGGGCCTGTATGGGGGGCATGTATGGGGGGCCTGTATGGGGGGGGCCTGTATGGGGGGCATGTATGGGGGGCCTGTATGGGGGGCCTGTATGGGGGGCCTGTATGGGGGGCTGTATGGGGGGCCTGGTATGGGGGGCCTGTATGGGGGGCCTGTATGGGGGGCCTGTATGGGGGGCTACAGAGTGGTATGGGGGGCCTGTATGGGGGCCTGTATGGGGGGCCTGTATGGGGGGGGCTGTATGGGGGGCAGAGTGGTATGGGGGGCCTGTATGGGGGGCCTGTATGGGGGGCCTGTATGGGGGGGGGCTACAGAGTGGTATGGGGGGCCTGTATGGGGGGCCTGTATGGGGGGCCTGTATGGGGGGCCTGTATGGGGGGGCTACAGAGTGGTATGGGGGGGGGGCCTGTATGGGGGGTATGGGGGGGCCTGTATGGGGGGGGGGGCCTGTATGGGGGGGGCCTGTATGGGGGGCCTGTATGGGGGGCTACAGAGTGGTATGGGGGGAGCTGCGACTGATTTGTTTTTGGTGGATTTATTTTCAACTTATTCAGTACTTTGAGAAGTAACATGTTTAATGTGAAGGCTCCCGAATGGCGCAGCAGCCTAAGGCACTGCATCTCAGTGCTAGAGGTGTCACTACAGACCCTGGTTCGATTCCAGGCTGTATCACATATGATTGGGAGTCCCATAGGGTGGTGCACAAAAATGCTCCAGTGTCGTCCAGGTTAGGGTTTGACCCGGGGGTAGGCCCGTCATTGTAAATAAGAATATGTTCATAACTGACTTGCCTAGTTAAAAATATAAGCTATTGATATTCACTTCCCCTCTTTATTAAAGGGAGAATCCATATGCTTTGTATAACTGCAAATAGCCATGTCTGTGGATTAATAGGCCTGGCCCGGTTTCCCGATAGTGATGGATGAATAGGCAGGGCCCGGTTTCCCGATAGTGATGGAATAATAGGCAGGGCCCGGGTTTCCCGATAGCGATGGAATTGAAGTTATCAGTGGTCACTGAGAGACAGATGAATATCTTGATTCTATGTTTAGCGTAGATCTCCTGTGTATAATGTGGCGCGGAAGGGCAAATAAGCATCTAAACACCCAGTTGGCTGTTCTACGAGTGGTCGGAGGCAGTTTGTAAATATCACCTGTTTTCAAGTGCAACTTTAGTAATTATGGTTTTGGGAAACAGCTCTGAAATTAACAATGAGCCTATGAAGGTTTTAACTATGAACTTATTAGCCTTAAGATAATTTTAGGAAACCAGGCCCTGGACAAGAAATGATGTGAGACAAAACACTTACATTTTTAAAAAACATAATTTAAAGTGCAAATTACCTTTTCAAAAGGCAATGGTAAGCATTGGTCTGAAGGAAATTCACATGAGCACCACAATGCCAACTCCACCCACGTGCTACTCTAAAGCCAGTAAAAAAAAAAGTTTTACTCCTGAACTCATTTATACCCTCCATGACAAAGGGGTTGAATGCTTATTGACTCAAGTCATTTCAGCTATTCATTTTTTTATTAATTTGTAAACATTAATATATATATATATATATATATATATAACACTTTGACATTATGGGGTATTTTGTGTAGGCCAATGACACAAAATCTAAATTCTAAATTTTTAATTTAAATTTTTAAATTTAATATTTTATTTTTTAAAATAAATCTATTTTAAATTCAGGCTGTAACACAACAAAACGTGGAAAAAGTCAAGGGGTGTGAAAACGTTCTGAAGGCCCTGTACGTACAGATGTAAGATCTTAATTTGAAAATAATCCTGCAGCAACAGGAAATGTGAATTATTATGTGGATTATAATTAATGGAAATGTTTGTAGTGGTTGATACATAAACCCTGAATCGCAGCAAAATTCTCAGCAAGAAAAGAGTGATCAAATTAAGATCCTACATGTGTAAAAAATGCTGTTCATTGACTACAGCTCAGCATTTAACACCATAGTCCCCTCCATCACCAAGCTCAGGACCCTCGGACCGAACGCCTCCCTCCACAACTGGATCCTGGACTTTCTGACGTAAGGGTAGGCAACAACACATCCGCCACGCTGTCCATCAACATCGAGGCCCCTCAGGGGTGCATGCTTAGTCCCCTCCTGTACTCTCTGTTCACCCACGACTGTGTAGCCAAAACCTGATCACTGACGACGACAAGGCATCCTACAGGGAAGAGGTCAAACAACCTGGCAGTGTGGTCCCAGGACAACCTCTCCCTCAACGTTAGCAAGAAAAAAGGAGCTGATCGTAGACTACGGGAAACGAAGGGGCGAGCACCCCCTCCCACATCGATGAGGTTGTAGTGGAGTGGGTCGAGAGCTTCACGTTTCTCTGTGTCCACATCATTAAGGAATTAACACGGTCCACCACACACACAAACACACACACACACACACACACACACCCACACAGTTGTGAAAAGGGCGCGGCAATGCCTTTTCCCCCCTCAGGAAGTTGAAAAGATTTGCATTGGCCCTTAGATCCTCAAAATGTTTTACAGCTGCACCGTTGAGAGCATCTTGACTGGCTGCATCACCGCCTGGTACGGCACCTCTACCCCCGAGCCATGTGACTGCTAAACAAGACTGCTAAATAGCTAATCAAATGGACTATCTGCATTGACCCTTTCTTGCACTAACTCTCTATGACTCTATGTACACACACTCGACTCTACCCACACACTCACAGATACACTACATGACCAAACGTATGTGGACGCCTCGTTCCAAAATCATGGACATTAATATGGAGTTGGTCCTTTGCTATAACAGCCTCCACTCTTCTGGGAAGGCTTTCCACTAGATGTTGGAACATTGCTGCTATAACAGCCTCTACTCTTCTGGGAAGGCTTTCCACTAGATGTTGGAACATTGCTGCTATAACAGCCTCCACTCTTCTGGGAAGGCTTTCCACTAGATGTTGGAACATTGCTGCTATAACAGCCTCCACTCTTCTGGGAAGGCTTCCATTCAGCCATAAGAGCATTAGTGTGGTCAGGCACTGATGTTGGGCGATAAGGCCTGACTCGCAGTCGGCGTTCCAATTCATCCCAAAGGTGTTTGATGGGGTTGAGATCAGGGCTCTGTGCAGGACAGTCAAGTTCTTCCACAACAATCTCAACAAAACATTTCAACCTCACTTTGTGCATGGGGACATTGTCATGATGAAACAGGAAAGGGCCTGTCTAGAATGTCATTATATGCTGTAGCATTAAGATTTCCCTTCACTGGAACTAAGGGGCCCGAACCATGAAAAACAGCCCCAGACCATTATTCCTCCTCCACCAAACGTGACAGTTTGCACTATGCATTGGGGGCAGGTAGCGTTCTCCTGGCATCCACCAAACCCAGATTCATCCTTCGGCCTGCCAGATGGTGAAGCGTGATTCATCTCTCCAGAGAATGTATTTCTCCGGAGTCCAAGCGTGACGAGCTTTACACCACTCCAGCCGACGCTCGGCACATGGTGATCTTAGACTTGTATGCAGCTGCTCTGCCATGAAAACCCATTTCATTAAGGTCCCGACTAACAGTTATTTTGCTGGCGTTGCTTCCAGAGGCAGTCTGGAACTCGGTAGTGAGTGTTGCAACCGAGGACAGACAATGTTTACGCACTACAGCACTTGGCCATCACGTTCTGTGAACTTATGTGGCCTACCAGTTTAAACTGAAAGTCACTGAGCTCTTCATTAAGGCCATTCTACTGTGAATGTTTGTCTATGGAGATTGCATGGGTGTGTGCTGGATTTTATACACCTGTCAGTAGTGGGTGTGGCTGAAATAGAATTCACTCATTTGAAGGGGTGTCCACATACTGCTGTATATATGGTGTACTTACACTGTCACCCCAACACACACAAACACACACACACACACACACACACACACACACACACACACACACACACACACACACACACACACACACACATTCCCGCTCACCACATACGCTGCTGCTACTGTCTATTATCTATCCCTATGTCTAGTCACTTTATCCCTACTCATATGTACATAGCTACCTCCATTACCTCTTCCCCCTTCACATTGACTTGGTACTGGTACTTCCTGTATATAGCCATGTTATTTTCTACTTCCTGTATATAGCCATGTTATTTTCTACTTCCTGTATATAGCCATGTTATTTTCTCCTTCCTGTATATAGCCATGTTATTTTCTCCTTCCTGTATATAGCCATGTTATTTTCTCCTTCCTGTATATAGCCATGTTATTTTTACTCGTTATTGTTATAAGTTAGTCTCTGTGTATTTATTCCTTGTGTTACTATTTTTGTATTTTTGTATATTTAAAAAAAATCTTAAATGACAAATAAAATGTTATTTGATTCAACACTCCCTTCAGCAAATCAACAAATAATTGTGTTATGTGGAAACATGCACGTGATAAACTAGCTAAGCTTTACCAATAAAAACTAATCCAAGCTTTATAATTTCCACGGGCATCAATACATTGTGTAGGCAGGAGCAGCACCGTTTTTTCGGGGCCACAAGCTTAGCCAGAACACAGTGTTCCAATGTTCCACAGGCAGTACGCTCACTATATCACTTTCCAAGGTCTCAGCCAATCCCTGGCCACCTCACAGAACTCTGAATTCGGTTGCCTAGCAACCGTTGCCGTGATGGGAGGAGTGTGAGTGAGGAGAGCTGGTACAGATAAACAGATAAAATGCTCATCGGGAGGCTGATTCCCCAAAACACTGTTATCATAGCGATGACGATAGTGATGATAGTGCATCTGTTAAACAACCCCTTAGCAACAGTTTATCTGCATGATAAATGGATAAAGTGCCTAATATAGTGTGATTACAGTGCCTTCAGAAAGTAGTCATACCCCTTCACTCAATCCACATTTTGTTGTGTTACAGTGTGAATTCAAAATGAAGGAAAAAAAAAAATTCAGAGAAAATTACCAAGTTAAATTATATTTATTTGGTTTTTTTTCTCAAATGTATTAAAAATGAAATACAGAAATATCTCATTCACGTAAGTATCCACACCCCTGAGACAATATTTGTTAGAATCCGCTTTGGCAGTGATTACAGCTCTGAGTCTTTCTGGGTAAGTCTCTAAGAGCTTTGCAAACCTGAGCTGTGTTGAATACCCATACTAACAAACTGTATACTACATACTAAATGAATATATACTACACACTATATACTATTAGTTCATTTGAATATACTGTAAACTAACGGTATCCTTTCACTTTCAGTTGAGTGTACTAGCGCTTCACCTCTTTACCGGAAGTTGATGTTGTTGCTATGCAACCTCTTGGTAGCTTGTTAGCATAACATATTACTAGCTAGACATTTTACCATTCGTGAATTCAATCTGGAGTGCCAGGGTGTACTTCAGATGGAGGGGGAGGGTGTACTTGAGATGGAGGTATCTAGAATTGACAATTGATATATGCCATTGGATGAGGTAATGTTTTGGTACTATGTTGTACCAAGAACAAGATTTGTCTCCTAAACGAAGTTCCTAACTGAACGATCATTTATAGCTAATGCTGTTTGGCTATGGGATACTCCTCTCTCAAGTTAGTCTTCCTTTATGCAGTTTTCCTAAGACCTGTGGTTTGTCATGTCGACTAGGGGGTGGATCTTTGCTATAAAAGATCTCAGTTGCCATTATGTTGACACTCTCAGAATTCATTTATAGACACTGAATTGGTCTGAGAGTCAAAGGGCTATGGTAAAGCTCATATTATTAAAATATAGTTTAAAGTATAACTCTGACTTGTGTGTGATTTGTAAACTCTCCTTTCACTTAGTAATACAGGAAATTACCACGACAAGCGTGATCTGGGTTCCACATCTTTTTATTTCTAGGTGAAACTCACAGCCAAACAAAAACAATAAATCTCAAAAAAAATGTGAAGCTAACAATAGTGCTAATAGGCGACTATCCATAGTCAAGATCCCACAAAACACAAAGGGGAAATGGCTGCCTAAATATGATCCCCAATCAGAGACAACGATATACAGCTGCCTCTGTTTGGGAACCATACCAGGCTAAAATCGAAATATCTTCACCTAGATGTCCCACCCTAGTCACACCCCGACCTAACCAACATAGAGAATAAAAAGCTCTCTATGGTCAGGGCGTGACACACAATAAAATGTTCTGATGTCGTGATCTTTGTGTGTGTGTGTGTGTGTGTGTGTGTGTGTGTGCGTGCATGCGTGCGTGCGTCCGTGCGTGCGTGCGTGTGTGTGTGTGTGCGTGTGTGTGTGTGTGTGTGCGTGTGTGTGTGTGTGTGTGTGTGTGTACTGTACCTATGTTGGTTGTTTCCTTGGAGGACTCCTGAGAGGCCTGGACATGTTGATTGTTTCCTTGGAGGATAAGCCTGGACAGCAACACATGTTATGACGATGTTATGACAGGTTATGACACATTATGTCAGCTGTCATGTCATAGTTTATGCTTCACATAGTGTTACCCAACATTCTCCTTCAACAAGACTGAAGATTAGCTAAGGGTTTAGTGAAATAATTGTTATTCTTTCCACTCAAAATAGATTTTCACAGGCTGCTGTATGAATTAGGATTTTCTGGCACAGGAGGAATGATATTCAAAAGCAATCCAGGCCAATTTCACAGATTAAAAGAATGATTATTTCAACACTTTATAAAGCACTTATCACATAATATTTGTATTGACTGATTTGAGACACAGATAATGAACTTTACAGGTAGGATATAACTTTACAGGTAGGATATAACTGTACAGGTAGGGTTATGGATATTATCTAAGCTGTTCAACTTTACATGTAGGGTCATGGTCATTATCTAAGCTGTTGAACTTTACAGGTATGGTCATGGAGTGAGTACTATTTCCAGACCATGTGTTTAGGGTCATGGAGTGAGTACTATTTCCAGACCATGTGTTTAGGGTCATGGAGTGAGTACTATTTCCAGACCATGTGTTTAGGGTCATGGAGTGAGTACTATTTCCAGACCATGTGTTTAGGGTCATGGAGTGAGTACTATTTCCAGACCATGTGTTTAGGGTCATGGAGTGAGTACTATTTCCAGACCATGTGTTTATGGTCATGGAGTGAGTACTATTTCCAGACCATGTGTTTAGGGTCATGGAGTGAGTACTATTTCCAGACCATGTGTTTATGGTCATGGAGTGAGTACTATTTCCAGACCATGTGTTTATGGTCATGGAGTGAGTACTATTTCCAGACCATGTGTTTAGGTCATGGAGTGACCATGTACTATTTTTCCAGACCATGTGTTTAGGGTCATGGAGTGAGTACTATTTCCAGACCATGTGTTTAGGGTCATGGAGTGAGTACTATTTCCAGACCATGTGTTTAGGGTCATGGAGTGAGTACTATTTCCAGACCATGTGTTTAGGGTCATGGAGTGACCATGTACTGGATTTATTTCCAGACCATGTGTTTAGGGTCATGGAGTGAGTACTATTTCCAGACCATGTGTTTAGGGTCATGGAGTGAGTACTATTTCCAGACCATGTGTTTAGGGTCATGGAGTGAGTACTATTTCCAGACCATGTGTTTAGGGTCATGGAGTGAGTACTATTTCCAGACCATGTGTTTAGGGTCATGGAGTGAGTACTATTTCCAGACCATGTGTTTAGGGTCATGGAGTGAGTACTATTTCCAGACCATGTGTTTAGGGTCATGGAGTGAGTACTATTTCCAGACCATGTGTTTAGGGTCATGGAGTGAGTACTATTTCCAGACCATGTGTTTATGGTCATGGAGTGAGTACTATTTCCAGACCATGTGTTTAGGGTCATGGAGTGAGTACTATTTCCAGACCATGTGTTTAGGGTCATGGAGTGAGTACTATTTCCAGACCATGTGTTTAGGGTCATGGAGTGAGTACTATTTCCAGACCATGTGTTTAGGGTCATGGAGTGAGTACTATTTCCAGACCATGTGTTTAGGGTCATGGAGTGAGTACTATTTCCAGACCATGTGTTTATGGTCATGGAGTGAGTACTATTTCCAGACCATGTGTTTAGGGTCATGGAGTGAGTACTATTTCCAGACCATGTGTTTAGGGTCATGGAGTGAGTACTATTTCCAGACCATGTGTTTAGGGTCATGGAGTGAGTACTATTTCCAGACCATGTGTTTATGGTCATGGAGTGAGTACTATTTCCAGACCATGTGTTTAGGGTCATGGAGTGAGTACTATTTACAGACCATGGGTTTATGGTCATGGAGTGAGTACTATTTCCAGACCATGTGTTTAGGGTCATGGAGTGAGTACTATTTCCAGACCATGTGTTTAGGGTCATGGAGTGAGTACTATTTCCAGACCATGTGTTTATGGTCATGGAGTGAGTACTATTTCCAGACCATGTGTTTAGGGTCATGGAGTGAGTACTATTTCCAGACCATGTGTTTAGGGTCATGGAGTGAGTACTATTTCCAGACCATGTGTTTAGGGTCATGGAGTGAGTACTATTTCCAGACCATGTGTTTAGGGTCATGGAGTGAGTACTATTTCCAGACCATGTGTTTAGGGTCATGGAGTGAGTACTATTTCCAGACCATGTGTTTAGGGTCATGGAGTGAGTACTATTTCCAGACCATGTGTTTAGGGTCATGGAGTGAGTACTATTTCCAGACCATGTGTTTAGGGTCATGGAGTGAGTACTATTTCCAGACCATGTGTTTATGGTCATGGAGTGAGTGTTTAGACCATGTGTTTAGTCATGGAGTGAGTACTATTTCCAGACCATGTGTTTATGGTCATGGAGTGAGTACTATTTCCAGACCATGTGTTTATGGTCATGGAGTGAGTACTATTTCCAGACCATGTGTTTAGGGTCATGGAGTGAGTACTATTTCCAGACCATGTGTTTAGGGTCATGGAGTGAGTACTATTTCCAGACCATGTGTTTAGGGTCATGGAGTGAGTACTATTTCCAGACCATGTGTTTAGGGTCATGGAGTGAGTACTATTTCCAGACCATGTGTTTAGGGTCATGGAGTGAGTACTATTTTTCCAGACCATGTGTTTAGGGTCATGGAGTGAGTACTATTTCCAGACCATGTGTTTAGGGTCATGGAGTGAGTACTATTTCCAGACCATGTGTTTAGGGTCATGGAGTGAGTACTATTTCCAGACCATGTGTTTAGGGTCATGGAGTGAGTACTATTTCCAGACCATGTGTTTAGGGTCATGGAGTGAGTACTATTTCCAGACCATGTGTTTAGGGTCATGGAGTGAGTACTATTTCCAGACCATGTGTTTAGGGTCATGGAGTGAGTACTATTTCCAGACCATGTGTTTAGGGTCATGGGTCTATTTCCAGACCATGTGTTTAGGGTCATGGAGTGGAGTGAGTACTATTTCCAGACCATGTGTTTAGGGTCATGGAGTGAGTACTATTTCCAGACCATGTGTTTATGGTCATTTCCAGGTGTTTAGTCATGGAGTACTATTTCCAGACCATGTGTTTAGGGTCATGGAGTGAGTACTATTTCCAGACCATGTGTTTAGGGTCATGGAGTGAGTACTATTTCCAGACCATGTGTTTAGGGTCATGGAGTGAGTACTATTTCCAGACCATGTGTTTAGGGTCATGGAGTGAGTACTATTTCCAGACCATGTGTTTAGGGTCATGGAGTGAGTACTATTTCCAGACCATGTGTTTAGGGTCATGGAGTGAGTACTATTTCCAGACCATGTGTTTAGGGTCATGGAGTGAGTACTATTTCCAGACCATGTGTTTAGGGTCATGGAGTGAGTACTATTTCCAGACCATGTGTTTAGGTCATGGAGTGAGTACTATTTCCAGACCATGTGTTTAGGGTCATGGAGTGAGTACTATTTCCAGACCATGTGTTTATGGTCATGGAGTGAGTACTATTTCCAGACCATGTGTTTAGGGTCATGGAGTGAGTACTATTTCCAGACCATGTGTTTAGGGTCATGGAGTGAGTACTATTTCCAGACCATGTGTTTATGGTCATGGAGTGAGTACTATTTCCAGACCATGTGTTTAGGGTCATGGAGTGAGTACTATTTCCAGACCATGTGTTTAGGGTCATGGAGTGAGTACTATTTCCAGACCATGTGTTTAGGGTCATGGAGTGAGTACTATTTCCAGACCATGTGTTTAGGGTCATGGAGTGAGTACTATTTCCAGACCATGTGTTTAGGGTCATGGAGTGAGTACTATTTCCAGACCATGTGTTTAGGGTCATGGAGTGAGTACTATTTCCAGACCATGTGTTTAGGGTCATGGGTGAGTACTATTTCAGACCATGTGTTTAGGGTCATGGAGTGAGTACTATTTCCAGACCATGTGTTTAGGGTCATGAGTGTTTAGAGTACTATTTCCAGACCATGTGTTTAGGGTCATGGAGTGAGTACTATTTCCAGACCATGTGTTTAGGGTCATGGAGTGAGTACTATTTCCAGACCATGTGTTTAGGGTCATGGAGTGAGTACTATTTCCAGACCATGTGTTTAGGGTCATGGAGTGAGTACTATTTCCAGACCATGTGTTTAGGGTCATGGAGTGAGTACTATTTCCAGACCATGTGTTTAGGGTCATGGAGTGAGTACTATTTCCAGACCATGTGTTTAGGGTCATGGAGTGAGTACTATTTCCAGACCATGTGTTTAGGGTCATGGAGTGTGTTTAGTTATTTCCAGACCATGTGTTTAGGGTCATGGAGTGAGTACTATTTCCAGACCATGTGTTTAGGGTCATGGAGTGAGTACTATTTCCAGACCATGTGTTTAGGGTCATGGAGTGAGTACTATTTCCAGACCATGTGTTTAGGGTCATGGAGTGAGTACTATTTCCAGACCATGTGTTTAGGGTCATGGAGTGAGTACTATTTCCAGACCATGTGTTTAGGGTCATGGAGTGAGTACTATTTCCAGACCATGTGTTTAGGGTCATGGAGTGAGTACTATTTCCAGACCATGTGTTTAGGGTCATGGAGTGAGTACTATTTCCAGACCATGTGTTTAGGGTCATGGAGTGAGTACTATTTCCAGACCATGTGTTTAGGGTCATGGAGTGAGTACTATTTCCAGACCATGTGTTTAGGGTCATGGAGTGAGTACTATTTCCAGACCATGTGTTTAGGGTCATGGAGTGAGTACTATTTCCAGACCATGTGTTTAGGGTCATGGAGTGAGTACTATTTCCAGACCATGTGTTTAGGTCATGGAGTGAGTACTATTTCCAGACCATGTGTTTAGTCATGGAGTGAGTACTATTTCCAGACCATGTGTTTAGGGTCATGGGTGAGTACTATTTCCAGACCATGTGTTTAGGGTCATGGAGTGAGTACTATTTCCAGACCATGTGTTTAGGTCATGGAGTGAGTACTATTTCCAGACCATGTGTTTACATGGAGTGAGTACTATTTCCAGACCATGTGTTTAGGGTCATGGAGTGAGTACTATTTCCAGACCATGTGTTTAGGGTCATGGAGTGAGTACTATTTCCAGACCATGTGTTTAGGGTCATGGAGTGAGTACTATTTCCAGACCATGTGTTTAGGGTCATGGAGTGAGTACTATTTCCAGACCATGTGTTTAGGGTCATGGAGTGAGTACTATTTCCAGACCATGTGTTTAGGGTCATGGAGTGAGTACTATTTCCAGACCATGTGTTTAGGGTCATGGAGTGAGTACTATTTCCAGACCATGTGTTTAGGGTCATGGAGTGAGTACTATTTCCAGACCATGTGTTTAGGGTCATGGAGTGAGTACTATTTCCAGACCATGTGTTTAGGGTCATGGAGTGAGTACTATTTCCAGACCATGTGTTTAGGGTCATGGAGTGAGTACTATTTCCAGACCATGTGTTTAGGGTCATGGAGTGAGTACTATTTCCAGACCATGTGTTTAGGGTCATGGAGTGAGTACTATTTCCAGACCATGTGTTTAGGGTCATGGAGTGAGTACTATTTCAGACCATTGTTTAGGGTCATGGAGTGAGTACTATTTCCAGACCATGTGTTTAGGGTCATGGAGTGAGTACTATTTCCAGACCATGTGTTTAGGGTCATGGAGTGAGTACTATTTCAGACCATGTGTTTAGGGTCATGGAGTGAGTTATTTCCAGACCATGTGTTTAGGGTCATGGAGTGAGTACTATTTCCAGACCATGTGTTTAGGGTCATGGAGTGAGTACTATTTCCAGACCATGTGTTTAGGGTCATGGAGTGAGTACTATTTCCAGACCATGTGTTTAGGGTCATGGAGTGAGTACTATTTCCAGACCATGTGTTTAGGGTCATGGAGTCATTTCCAGACCATGTGTTTAGGGTCATGGAGTCATGACCATGTGTTTAGGGTACTATTTCCAGACCATGTGTTTAGGTCATGGAGTGAGTACTATTTCCAGACCATGTGTTTAGGGTCATGGAGTGAGTACTATTTCCAGACCATGTGTTTAGGGTCATGGAGTGAGTACTATTTCCAGACCATGTGTTTAGGGTCATGGAGTGAGTACTATTTCCAGACCATGTGTTTAGGGTCATGGAGTGAGTACTATTTCCAGACCATGTGTTTAGGGTCATGGAGTGAGTACTATTTCCAGACCATGTGTTTAGGGTCATGGAGTGAGTACTATTTCCAGACCATGTGTTTAGGGTCATGGAGTGAGTACTATTTCCAGACCATGTGTTTAGGGTCATGGAGTGAGTACTATTTCCAGACCATGTGTTTAGGGTCATGGAGTGAGTACTATTTCCAGACCATGTGTTTAGGGTCATGGAGTGAGTACTATTTCCAGACCATGTGTTTAGGGTCATGGAGTGAGTACTATTTCCAGACCATGTGTTTAGGGTCATGGAGTGAGTAGACCATGTGTTTACTATTTTCCAGACCATGTGTTTAGGGTCATGGAGTGAGTACTATTTCCAGACCATGTGTTTAGGGTCATGGAGTGAGTACTATTTCCAGACCATGTGTTTAGGGTCATGGAGTGAGTACTATTTCCAGACCATGTGTTTAGGGTCATGGAGTGAGTACTATTTCCAGACCATGTGTTTAGGGTCATGGAGTGAGTACTATTTCCAGACCATGTGTTTAGGGTCATGGAGTGAGTACTATTTCCAGACCATGTGTTTAGGGTCATGGAGTGAGTACTATTTCCAGACCATGTGTTTAGGGTCATGGAGTGAGTACTATTTCCAGACCATGTGTTTAGGGTCATGGAGTGAGTACTATTTCCAGACCATGTGTTTAGGGTCATGGAGTGAGTACTATTTCCAGACCATGTGTTTAGGGTCATGGAGTGAGTACTATTTCCAGACCATGTGTTTAGGGTCATGGAGTGAGTACTATTTCCAGACCATGTGTTTAGGGTCATGGAGTGAGTACTATTTCCAGACCATGTGTTTAGGGTCATGGAGTGAGTACTATTTCCAGACCATGTGTTTAGGGTCATGGAGTGAGTACTACCAGACCATGTGTTTAGGGTCATGGAGTGAGTACTATTTCAGACCATGTGTTTAGGGTCATGGGTCATTTCCAGACCATGTGTTTAGGGTCATGGAGTGAGTACTATTTCCAGACCATGTGTTTAGGGTCATGGAGTGAGTACTATTTCCAGACCATGTGTTTAGGGTCATGGAGTGAGTACTATTTCCAGACCATGTGTTTAGGGTCATGGAGTGAGTGTTTCCAGACCATGTGTTTAGGGTCATGGAGTGAGTACTATTTCCAGACCATGTGTTTAGGGTCATGGAGTGAGTACTATTTCCAGACCATGTGTTTAGGGTCATGGAGTGAGTACTATTTCCAGACCATGTGTTTAGGGTCATGGAGTGAGTACTATTTCCAGACCATGTGTTTAGGGTCATGGAGTGAGTACTATTTCCAGACCATGTGTTTAGGGTCATGGAGTGAGTACTATTTCCAGACCATGTGTTTAGGGTCATGGAGTGAGTACTATTTCCAGACCATGTGTTTAGGGTCATGGAGTGAGTACTATTTCCAGACCATGTGTTTAGGGTCATGGAGTGAGTACTATTTCCAGACCATGTGTTTAGGGTCATGGAGTGAGTACTATTTCCAGACCATGTGTTTAGGGTCATGGAGTGAGTACTATTTCCAGACCATGTGTTTAGGGTCATGGAGTGAGTACTATTTCCAGACCATGTGTTTAGGGTCATGGAGTGAGTACTATTTCCAGACCATGTGTTTAGGGTCATGGAGTGAGTACTATTTCCAGACCATGTGTTTAGGGTCATGGAGTGAGTACTATTTCCAGACCATGTGTTTAGGGTCATGGAGTCATTTCCAGACCATGTGTTTAGGGTCATGGAGTACTATTTCCAGACCATGTGTTTAGACCATGTGTTTAGGGTCATGGAGTCTATTTCCAGACCATGTGTTTAGGGTCATGGAGTGAGTACTATTTCCAGACCATGTGTTTAGGGTCATGGAGTGAGTACTATTTCCAGACCATGTGTTTAGGGTCATGGAGTGAGTACTATTTCCAGACCATGTGTTTAGGGTCATGGAGTGAGTACTATTTCCAGACCATGTGTTTAGGGTCATGGAGTGAGTACTATTTCCAGACCATGTGTTTAGGGTCATGGAGTGAGTACTATTTCCAGACCATGTGTTTAGGGTCATGGAGTTACTATTTCCAGACCATGTGTTTAGGGTCATGGAGTGAGTACTATTTCCAGACCATGTGTTTAGGGTCATGGAGTGAGTACTATTTCCAGACCATGTGTTTAGGGTCATGGAGTGAGTACTATTTCAGACCATGTGTTTAGGGTCATGGAGTGAGTACTATTTCCAGACCATGTGTTTAGGGTCATGGAGTGAGTACTATTTCCAGACCATGTGTTTAGGGTCATGGAGTGAGTACTATTTCCAGACCATGTGTTTAGGGTCATGGAGTGAGTACTATTTCCAGACCATGTGTTTAGGGTCATGGAGTGAGTACATTTCCAGACCATGTGTTTAGGGTCATGGAGTGAGTACTATTTCCAGACCATGTGTTTAGGGTCATGGAGTGAGTACTATTTCCAGACCATGTGTTTAGGGTCATGGAGTGAGTACTATTTCCAGACCATGTGTTTAGGGTCATGGAGTGAGTACTATTTCCAGACCATGTGTTTAGGGTCATGGAGTGAGTACTATTTCCAGACCATGTGTTTAGGGTCATGGAGTGAGTACTATTTCCAGACCATGTGTTTAGGGTCATGGAGTGAGTACTATTTCCAGACCATGTGTTTAGGGTCATGGAGTGAGTACTATTTCCAGACCATGTGTTTAGGGTCATGGAGTGAGTACTATTTCCAGACCATGTGTTTAGGGTCATGGAGTGAGTACTATTTCCAGACCATGTGTTTAGGGTCATGGAGTGAGTACTATTTCCAGACCATGTGTTTAGGGTCATGGGTGAGTACTATTTCCAGACCATGTGTTTAGGGTCATGGAGTGAGACTATTTCCAGACCATGTGTTTAGGGTCATGGAGTGAGTACTATTTCCAGACCATGTGTTTAGGGTCATGGAGTGAGTACTATTTCCAGACCATGTGTTTAGGGTCATGGAGTGAGTACTATTTCCAGACCATGTGTTTAGGGTCATGGAGTGAGTACTATTTCCAGACCATGTGTTTAGGGTCATGGAGTGAGTACTATTTCCAGACCATGTGTTTAGGGTCATGGAGTGAGTACTATTTCCAGACCATGTGTTTAGGGTCATGGAGTGAGTACTATTTCCAGACCATGTGTTTAGGGTCATGGAGTGAGTACTATTTCCAGACCATGTGTTTAGGGTCATGGAGTGAGTACTATTTCCAGACCATGTGTTTAGGGTCATGGAGTGAGTACTATTTCCAGACCATGTGTTTAGGGTCATGGAGTGAGTACTATTTCCAGACCATGTGTTTAGGGTCATGGAGTGAGTACTATTTCCAGAC
The DNA here is from genome assembly GCF_034236695.1 of Oncorhynchus nerka. NCBI lineage: Eukaryota > Metazoa > Chordata > Actinopteri > Salmoniformes > Salmonidae > Oncorhynchus > Oncorhynchus nerka. Next base: position 150,508 of record NW_027040425.1, read on the forward strand.
CATGTGTTTAGGGTCATGGAGTGAGTACTATTTCCAGACCATGTGTTTAGGGTCATGGAGTGAGTACTATTTCCAGACCATGTGTTTAGGGTCATGGAGTGAGTACTATTTCCAGACCATGTGTTTAGGGTCATGGAGTGAGTACTATTTCCAGACCATGTGTTTAGGGTCATGGAGTGAGTACTATTTCCAGACCATGTGTTTAGGGTCATGGAGTGAGTACTATTTCCAGACCATGTGTTTAGGGTCATGGGTGAGTACATTTCCAGACCATGTGTTTAGGGTCATGGAGTGAGTACTATTTCCAGACCATGTGTTTAGGGTCATGGAGTGAGTACTATTTCCAGACCATGTGTTTAGGGTCATGGAGTGAGTACTATTTCCAGACCATGTGTTTAGGGTCATGGAGTGAGTACTATTTCCAGACCATGTGTTTAGGGTCATGGAGTGAGTACTATTTCCAGACCATGTGTTTAGGGTCATGGAGTGAGTACTATTTCCAGACCATGTGTTTAGGGTCATGGAGTGAGTACTATTTCCAGACCATGTGTTTAGGGTCATGGAGTGAGTACTATTTCCAGACCATGTGTTTAGGGTCATGGAGTGAGTACTATTTCCAGACCATGTGTTTAGGGTCATGGGTGAGTACTATTTCCAGACCATGTGTTTAGGGTCATGGGTGAGTACTATTTCCAGACCATGTGTTTAGGGTCATGGAGTGAGTACTATTTCCAGACCATGTGTTTAGGGTCATGGAGTGAGTACTATTTCCAGACCATGTGTTTAGGGTCATGGAGTGAGTACTATTTCCAGACCATGTGTTTAGGGTCATGGAGTGAGTACTATTTCCAGACCATGTGTTTAGGGTCATGGAGTGAGTACTATTTCCAGACCATGTGTTTAGGGTTGGAGGGTACTATTTCACCATGTGTTTAGGGTCATGGGTGTACTATTTCCAGACCATGTGTTTAGGGTCATGGAGTGAGTACTATTTCCAGACCATGTGTTTAGGGTCATGGAGTGAGTACTATTTCCAGACCATGTGTTTAGGGTCATGGAGTGAGTACTATTTCCAGACCATGTGTTTAGGGTCATGGAGTGAGTACTATTTCCAGACCATGTGTTTAGGGTCATGGAGTGAGTACTATTTCCAGACCATGTGTTTAGGGTCATGGTTTAGGGTCATGTGAGTACTATTTCCAGACCATGTGTTTAGGGTCATGGAGTGAGTACTATTTCCAGACCATGTGTTTAGGGTCATGGAGTGAGTACTATTTCCAGACCATGTGTTTAGGGTCATGGAGTGAGTACTATTTCCAGACCATGTGTTTAGGGTCATGGAGTGAGTACTATTTCCAGACCATGTGTTTAGGGTCATGGAGTGAGTACTATTTCCAGACCATGTGTTTAGTCATGGAGTTACTATTTCCAGACCATGTGTTTAGGGTCATGGAGTGAGTACTATTTCCAGACCATGTGTTTAGGGTCATGGAGTGAGTACTATTTCCAGACCATGTGTTTAGGGTCATGGAGTGAGTACTATTTCCAGACCATGTGTTTAGGGTCATGGAGTGAGTACTATTTCCAGACCATGTGTTTAGGGTCATGGAGTGAGTACTATTTCCAGACCATGTGTTTAGGGTCATGGAGTGAGTACTATTTCCAGACCATGTGTTTAGGGTCATGGAGTGAGTACTATTTCCAGACCATGTGTTTAGGGTCATGGGTGAGTACTATTTCCAGACCATGTGTTTAGGGTCATGGAGTGAGTACTATTTCCAGACCATGTGTTTAGGGTCATGGAGTGAGTACTATTTCCAGACCATGTGTTTAGGGTCATGGAGTGTTTTCCAGACCATGTGTTTAAACATGGAGTGAAAACTATTTCAAGACCATGTGTTTAGGTCATGGGTGTGTACTAAGACCATGTGTTTAGGGTCATGGATGATACTATTTCCAGTAATGTGTTTAATGGAGTGGTAATTTCTAATGATCTAATTAGTCATTATGTAAATGTCAATTATCTGTTTAGGGTCATGATCTAATTCCAGTACCATTGTTTATTGTAATTATTTAATGATCTAATTAGTAATTATCTCATTTGTATGTATTTTCATTGTTTGAAACATTAAAACATTTAATGATCTCTAAATGATCTAATTAGTAATTATCTAAATAGTAATTATCTAATGATCTAATTAGTAATTATCTAATTGGTAATTATCTAATGATCTAATTAGTAATTATCTAATTGGTAATTATCTAAATAGTAATTATCTAATGATCTAATTAGTAATTATCTAATTGGTAATTATCTAAATAGTAATTATCTAATGATCTATATTATTGATAATTATATTATTGTAATTATTTAATGATCTAATTAGTAATTATCTCATTTGTAATTATCTCATTGTAATTATTTAATGATCTCTAATGATCTAATTAGTAATTATGTAAATGTCAATTATCTAATTAGTAATGATCTAATTGGTAATTATATTATTGTAATTATTTAATGATCTAATTAGTAATTATCTCATTTGTAATTATCTCATTGATAATTATATTATTGTAATTATTTAATGATCTAATTAGTAATTATCTAATTGGTAATTATATTATTGATAATTATATTATTGTAATTATTTAATGATCTAATTAGTAATTATCTAATTGGTAATTATCTCATTGGTAATTATCTCATTGTAATTATTTAATGATCTAATTATTCATTATCTAATTGGTAATTATCTAATTATTAATTATCTCATTGGTAATTATCTCATTTTATGCACAGCAGAATTAGTTGACATCCCTTCTGTCCGGTCCTCTGGCAGTCTCTATGGGGGTGCCACAGGGTTAAATTCTCGGGCCGACTCTTTTCTCTGTATATATCAATGATGTCGCTCTTGCTGCGGGCGATTCACCTCTACGCAGACGACACCATTCTGTATACTTCTGGCCCTTCTTTGGACACTGTGCTATCTAACCTCCAAACGAGCTTCAATGCCATACAACACTCCTTCCGTGGCCTCCAACTGCTCTTAAGCGCTAGTAAAACCAAATGCATGCTTTTCAACCGTTCGCTGCCTGCACCTGCCCGCCCGACTAGCATCACCACCTGGATGGTTCCGACCTAGAATATGTGGACATCTATAAGTACCTAGGTGTCTGGCTAGACTGTAAACTCTCCTTCCAGACTCATATCAAACATCTCCAATCTAAAATCAAATCTAGAGTCGGCTTTCTATTCCGCAACAAAGCCTCCTTCACTCACGCCGCCAAACTTACCCTAGTAAAACTGACTATCCTACCGATCCTCGACTTCGGCGATGTCATCTACAAAATGGCTTCCAATACTCAGCAAACTGGATGCAGTTTATCACAGTGCCATCCATTTTGTTACTAAAGCACCTTCTACCACCCACCACTGCGACCTGTATGCTCTAGTCGGCTGGTCCTCGCTACATATTCGTCGCCAGACCCACTGGCTCCAGGTCATCTACAAGTCCATGCTAAGTAAAGCTCCGCCTTATCTCAGTTCACTGGTCACGATGGCAACACCCATCCGTAGCACGCGCTCCAGCAGGTGTATCTCACTGATCATCCCTAAAGCCAACACCTCATTTGGCCGCCTTTCGTTCCAGTTCTCTGCTGCCTGTGACTGAAACGAATTGCAAAAATTCTCTTAAAAAAAAAATCTACTGTGTTATTGACTTGTTAATTGTTTACTCCATGTGTAACTCTGTGTTGTTGTCTGTTCACATGTCTATGCAGTAATCTTGCCCACACAATTTACCTACCTCATCCCCATACTGTTTTTATTTACTTGGTTCTGCTCTTTTCTCAACTAATATCTCTGGTTAAATAACCATGTTATCATTTAGCCAACCTGGTTAAATAAAGGTGTTCTCAACTAGCCTACCTGGTTAAATAAAGGTGTTCTCAACTGCCTACCTGGTTAAATAAAGGTGTTCTATAACTCTTAAAAAAAATCTACTGGTTAAATGAAGTTATTCTGTTTAGCTCCTGGTTAAATAAAGTGTTCTCTGTTCTACCTGGTTAAATAAGGTGTTGGCAACTAGCCTACCAGGTTAAATGAAACTTGTTCTCAACTAGCCTACCTGGTTAAATAAAGGTGTTCTCAACTAGCCAACCTGGTTAAATAAAGGTGTTCTCAACTAGTCTACCTGGTTAAATAAAGGTGTTCTCAACTAGCCTACCTGGTTAAATAAAGGTGTTCTCAACTAGCCAACCTGGTTAAATAAAGGTGTTCTCAACTAGCCAACCTGGTTAAATAAAGGTGTTCTCAACTAGCCTACCTGGTTAAATAAAGGTGTTCTCAACTAGCCTACCTGGTTAAATAAAGGTGTTCTCAACTAGCCTACCTGGTTAAATAAAGGTGTTCTCAACTAGCCTACCTGGTTAAATAAAGGTGTTCTCAACTAGCCTACCTGGTTAAATAAAGGTGTTCTCAACTGGCCTACCTGGTTAAATAAAGGTGAAATAAATAAATAAAACGTTTTTTTAAATGGATACGACTAAAGTTTGAATGATCTAATTATTAATTATCTAATTGGTAATTATCTAATTGGTAATTATCTCATTGGTAATTATCTAATTGGTAATTATCTAATTGGTAATTATCTAATTGGTAATTATCTCATTGCACGCACAGCAGAATTAGTTGACATCCCTTCTACATGGAGACGACTAAAGTTGAGTTCTCTGACACTGTACTGTCTAACCAGCTCTAGCGCCACACCATTACCTGCATGCTGTGTGACTCCCTTGGCTGCTGATTGAGTGGAGCCCTTCAGCCCTTCAAAAGATTTCTAAAAAGAGGCCACAATGGTTTCTATCTCTGGTCCTCTGTCCTCTGTCCTCATGTCCCTGTGGTTTCTATCTCTCTGTCTCTCTGGTCCTCTGGTCCTCATGTCCCTGTGGTTTCTATCTCTGTCTCTCTGGTCCTCTGTCCTCATGTCACTGTGGTTTCTATATCTCTGTCTCTCTGGTCCTCTGGTCCTCTGTCCTCATGTCCCTGTGGTTTCTATCTCTCTGTCTCTCAGGTCCTCTGTCCTCATGTCCCTGTGGTTTCTATATCTCTGTCTCTCTGGTCCTCTGTCCTCATGGCACTGTGGTTTCTATCTCTGTCCTCATGTCACTGTGGTTTCTATCTCTGTCTCTCTGGTCCTCTGTCCTCATGTCCCTGTGGTTTCTATCTCTGTCCTCATGTCACTGTGGTTTCTATCTCTGTCTCTCTGGTCCTCTGTCCTCATGTCACTGTGGTTTCTATCTCTGTCTCTCTGGTCCTCTGTCCTCATGTCCCTGTGGTTTCTATCTCTGTCCTCATGTCCCTGTGGTTTCTATCTCTGTCTCTCTGGTCCTCTGTCCTCATGTCACTGTGGTTTCTATCTCTGTCTCTCTGGTCCTCTGTCCTCATGTCACTGTGGTTTCTATCTCTGTCTCTCTGGTCCTCTGTCCTCATGTCCCTGTGGTTTCTATATCTCTGTCTCTCTGTTCCTCTGTCCTCATGTCACTGTGTCCTCTGGTGTCCTCATGTCACTGTGGTTTCTGTCTCTCTGGTCTCTGTCTCTGTCAGGTTTCTACTCTGTCTCTCTGTCTCTCAGGTTTCTATCTCTGTCCTCATGTCACTGTGGTTTCTATCTCTGTATCTCTGGTCCTCTGTCCTCATGTCACTGTGGTTTCTATCTCTGTCTCTCTGTCTCTCTGGTCCTCTGTCCTCATGTCACTGTGGTTTCTATCTCTGTCTCTCTGGTCCTCTGTCCTCATGTCACTGTGGTTTCTATCTCTGTCTCTGGTCTGTCTCTCTGGTCTATCTCTGTCTCTGTCCTCTGTCCTCATGTCACTGTGGTTTCTATCTCTGTCTCTCTGGTCCTCTGTCCTCATGTCACTGTGGTTTCTATCTCTGTCTCTCTGGTCCTCTGTCCTCATGTCACTGTGGTTTCTATCTCTGTCTCTCTGTTCCTCTGTCCTCATGTCACTGTGGTTTCTATCTCTGTCTCTCTGGTCCTCTGTCCTCATGTCACTGTGGTTTCTATCTCTGTCTCTCTGGTCCTCTGTCCTCATGTCACTGTGGTTTCTATCTCTGTCTCTCTGGTCCTCTGTCCTCATGTCACTGTGGTTTCTATCTCTGTCTCTCTGGTCCTCTGGTCCTCTGTCCTCATGTCACTGTGGTTTCTATCTCTGTCTCTCTGGTCCTCTGTCCTCATGTCACTGTGGTTTCTATCTCTGTCTCTCTGGTCCTCTGTCCTCATGTCACTGTGGTTTCTATATCTCTGTCTCTCTGGTCCTCTGTCCTCATGTCACTGTGGTTTCTATCTCTGTCTCTCTGGTCCTCTGTCCTCATGTCACTGTGGTTTCTATCTCTGTCTCTCTGGTCCTCTGTCCTCATGTCACTGTGGTTTCTATCTCTGTCTCTCTGGTCCTCTGTCCTCATGTCACTGTGGTTTCTATCTCTGTCCTCATGTCACTGTGGTTTCTATCTCTGTCTCTCTGGTCCTCTGTCCTCATGTCACTGTGGTTTCTATCTCTGTCTCTCTGGTCCTCTGTCCTCATGTCACTGTGGTTTCTATCTCTGTCTCTCTGGTCCTCTGTCCTCATGTCACTGTGGTTTCTATCTCTGTCTCTCTGGTCCTCTGTCCTCATGTCACTGTGGTTTCTATCTCTGTCCTCTGGTCCTCTGTCCTCATGTCACTGTGGTTTCTATCTCTGTCCTCATGTCATGTCTGTGGTTTCTATCTCTGTCTCTCTGGTCCTCTGTCCTCATGTCACTGTGGTTTCTATCTCTGTCCTCATGTCACTGTGGTTTCTCTCTGTCTCTCTGGTCCTCTGTCCTCATGTCACTGTGGTTTCTATCTCTGTCTCTCTGGTCCTCTGTCCTCATGTCACTGTGGTTTCTATCTCTGTCCTCATGTCACTGTGGTTTCTATCTCTGTCTCTCTGGTCCTCTGTCCTCATGTCACTGTGGTTTCTGTCTCTCTGGTTTCTATGTCATCTCTGTCTCTCTGGTCCTCTGTCCTCATGTCACTGTGGTTTCTATCTCTGTCTCTCTGGTCCTCTGTCCTCATGTCACTGTGGTTTCTATCTCTGTCTCTCTGGTCCTCTGTCCTCATGTCACTGTGGTTTCTATCTCTGTCTCTCTGTTCCTCTGTCCTCATGTCCCTGTGGTTTCTATCTCTGTCTCTCTGGTCCTCTGTCCTCATGTCCCTGTGGTTTCTATCTCTGTCTCTCTGGTCCTCTGTCCTCATGTCCCTGTGGTTTCTATCTCTGTCTCTCTGGTCCTCTGTCCTCATGTCACTGTGGTTTCTATCTCTGTCTCTCTGGTCCTCTGTCCTCATGTCACTGTGGTTTCTATCTCTGTCTCTCTGTCTCTCTGGTCCTCTGTCCTCATGTCACTGTGGTTTCTATCTCTGTATCTCTGGTCCTCTGTCCTCATGTCACTGTGGTTTCTATCTCTGTCTCTCTGGTCCTCTGTCCTCATGTCACTGTGGTTTCGATCTCTGTCTCTCTGGTCCTCTGTCTTCATGTCACTGTGGTTTCTATCTCTGTCTCTCTGGTCCTCTGTCCTCATGTCACTTTGGTTTCTATATCTCTGTCTCTCTGGTCCTCTGTCCTCATGTCCCTGTGGTTTCTATCTCTGTCTCTCTGGTCCTCTGTCCTCATGTCACTGTGGTTTCTATCTCTGTCTCTCTGGTCCTCTGTCCTCATGTCACTGTGGTTTCTATCTCTGTCCTCATGTCACTGTGGTTTCTCTCTCTGTCCTCATGTCACTGTGGTTTCTATCTCTGTCTCTCTGGTCCTCTGTCCTCATGTCACTGTGGTTTCTATCTCTGTCCTCATGTCACTGTGGTTTCTATCTCTGTCTCTCTGGTCCTCTGTCCTCATGTCACTGTGGTTTCTATATCTCTGTCTCTCTGTTCCTCTGTCCTCATGTCACTGTGGTTTCTATCTCTGTCTCTCTGGTCCTCTGTCCTCATGTCACTGTGGTTTCTATCTCTGTCTCTCTGGTCCTCTGGTCCTCTGTCCTCATGTCACTGTGGTTTCTATCTCTGTCTCTCTGGTCCTCTGTCCTCATGTCACTGTGGTTTCTATCTCTGTCCTCATGTCACTGTGGTTTCTATCTCTGTCTCTCTGGTCCTCTGTCCTCATGTCACTGTGGTTTCTATCTCTGTCTCTCTGGTCCTCTGTCCTCATGTCACTGTGGTTTCTATCTCTGTCTCTCTGGTCCTCTGTCCTCATGTCACTGTGGTTTCTATCTCTGTCTCTCTGGTCCTCTGTCCTCATGTCACTGTGGTTTCTATCTCTGTCTCTCTGGTCCTCTGTCCTCATGTCCCTGTGGTTTCTATATCTCTGTCTCTCTTTTCCTCTGTCCTCATGTCACTGTGTCCTCATGTCCTCATGTCACTGTGGTTTATATATCTCTGTCTCTCAGGTCCTCTGTCTCTCTGTCTCTCAGGTCCTCTGTCCTCATGTCAATGTGGTTTCTATCTCTGTCTCTCTGGTCCTCTGTCCTCATGTCACTGTGGTTTCTATCTCTGTCTCTCTGTCTCTCTGGTCCTCTGTCCTCATGTCACTGTGGTTTCTATCTCTGTCTCTCTGGTCCTCTGTCCTCATGTCACTGTGGTTTCTATCTCTGTCTCTCTGTCTCTCTGGTCCTCTGTCCTCATGTCACTGTGGTTTCTATCTCTGTCTCTCTGTTCCTCTGTCCTCATGTCACTGTGGTTTCTATCTCTGTCTCTCTGGTCCTCTGTCCTCATGTCACTGTGGTTTCTATCTCTGTATCTCTGGTCCTCTGTCCTCATGTCACTGTGGTTTCTATCTCTGTCTCTCTGTTCCTCTGTCCTCATGTCACTGTGGTTTCTATCTCTGTCTCTCTGGTCCTCTGTCCTCATGTCACTGTGGTTTCTATCTCTGTCTCTCTGGTCCTCTGTCCTCATGTCACTGTGGTTTCTATCTCTGTCTCTCTGGTCCTCTGTCCTCATGTCACTGTGGTTTCTATCTCTGTCTCTCTGGTCCTCTGTCCTCATGTCACTGTGGTTTCTATCTCTGTCTCTCTGGTCCTCTGGTCCTCTGTCCTCATGTCACTGTGGTTTCTATCTCTGTCCTCATGTCACTGTGGTTTCTATCTCTGTATCTCTGGTCCTCTGTCCTCATGTCACTGTGGTTTCTATCTCTGTCTCTCTGGTCCTCTGTCCTCATGTCACTGTGGTTTCTATCTCTGTCTCTCTGGTCCTCTGTCTTCATGTCACTGTGGTTTCTATCTCTGTCTCTCTGGTCCTCTGTCCTCATGTAACTTTGGTTTCTATATCTCTGTCTCTCTGGTCCTCTGTCCTCATGTCCCTGTGGTTTCTATCTCTGTCTCTCTGGTCCTCTGTCCTCATGTCACTGTGGTTTCTATCTCTGTCTCTCTGGTCCTCTGTCCTCATGTCACTGTGGTTTCTATCTCTGTCTCTCTGGTCCTCTGTCCTCATGTCCTCTGTCCTCATGTCTGTGGTTTCTATCTCTGTCCTCATGTCACTGTGGTTTCTATCTCTGTCTCTCTGGTCCTCTGTCCTCATGTCACTGTGGTTTCTATCTCTGTCTCTGTCTGGGTCCTCTGTCCTCATGTCACTGTGGTTTCTATCTCTGTCTCTCTGGTCCTCTGTCCTCATGTCACTGTGGTTTCTATCTCTGTCTCTCTGGTCCTCTGGTCCTCTGTCCTCATGTCACTGTGGTTTCTATCTCTGTCTCTCTGGTCCTCTGTCCTCATGTCACTGTGGTTTCTATCTCTGTCCTCATGTCACTGTGGTTTCTATCTCTGTCTCTCTGGTCCTCTGTCCTCATGTCACTGTGGTTTCTATCTCTGTCTCTCTGGTCCTCTGTCCTCATGTCACTGTGGTTTCTATCTCTGTCTCTCTGGTCCTCTGTCCTCATGTCACTGTGGTTTCTATCTCTGTCTCTCTGGTCCTCTGTCCTCTGGTCCTCTGTCCTGTCACTGGTTTCTATCTCTGTCCTCATGTCACTGTGGTTTCTCTCTGGTCCTCTGTCCTCATGTCACTGTGGTTTCTATCTCTGTCTCTCTGGTCCTCTGTCCTCATGTCACTGTGGTTTCTATCTCTGTCTCTCTGGTCCTCTGTCCTCATGTCACTGTGGTTTCTATCTCTGTCTCTCTGGTCCTCTGTCCTCATGTCACTGTGGTTTCTATCTCTGTCTCTCTGGTCCTCTGTCCTCATGTCACTGTGGTTTCTATCTCTGTCTCTCTGGTCCTCTGTCCTCATGTCACTGTGGTTTCTATCTCTGTCTCTCTGGTCCTCTGTCCTCATGTCACTTTGGTTTCTATATCTCTGTCTCTCTGGTCCTCTGTCCTCATGTCACTGTGGTTTCTATCTCTGTCTCTCTGGTCCTCTGTCCTCATGTCACTGTGGTTTCTATCTCTGTCTCTCTGGTCCTCTGTCCTCATGTCACTGTGGTTTCTATCTCTGTCCTCATGTCACTGTGGTTTCTATCTCTGTCTCTCTGGTCCTCTGTCCTCATGTCACTGTGGTTTCTATCTCTGTCTCTCTGGTCCTCTGTCCTCATGTCACTGTGGTTTCTATCTCTGTCCTCATGTCACTGTGGTTTCTATCTCTGTCTCTCTGGTCCTCTGTCCTCATGTCCCTGTGGTTTCTATATCTCTGTCTCTCTGTTCCTCTGTCCTCATGTCACTGTGGTTTCTATCTCTGTCTCTCTGGTCCTCTGTCCTCATGTCACTGTGGTTTCTATCTCTGTCTCTCTGGTCCTCTGTCCTCATGTCACTGTGGTTTCTATCTCTGTCTCTCTGGTCCTCTGTCCTCATGTCACTGTGGTTTCTATCTCTGTCTCTCTGGTCCTCTGTCCTCATGTCACTGTGGTTTCTATCTCTGTCTCTCTGGTCCTCTGTCCTCATGTCACTGTGGTTTCTATCTCTGTCTCTCTGGTCCTCTGTCCTCATGTCACTGTGGTTTCTATCTCTGTCTCTCTGGTCCTCTGTCCTCATGTCACTGTGGTTTCTATCTCTGTCTCTCTGGTCCTCTGTCCTCATGTCACTGTGGTTTCTATCTCTGTCTCTCTGGTCCTCTGTCCTCATGTCACTGTGGTTTCTATATCTCTGTCTCTCTTCCCTCCTCTGTCTCTCTGGTCCTCTGTCCTCATGTCACTGTGTCCTCTGTCCTCATGTCACTGTGGTTTCTATCTCTGTCTCTTCTATCTCTGTCTCTCTGTCCTCTCCTCATGGTCCTCTGTCCTCATGTCACTGTGGTTTCTGTCTCTCTGGTCCTCTGTCCTCATGTCACTGTGGTTTCTATCTCTGTCTCTCTGGTCCTCTGTCCTCATGTCTGTGGTTTCTACTGTGGTTTCTATGTCTCTGTCTCTCTGTCCTCTGTCCTCTGTGTCACTGTGGTTTCTATCTCTGTCTCTCTGGTCCTCTGTCCTCATGTCACTGTGGTTTCTATCTCTGTCTCTCTGTCACTGTGGTTTCTATCTCTGTCTCTCTGTCCTCTGTCCTCATGTCACTGTGGTTTCTATCTCTCTCTGGTCCTCTGTCCTCATGTCACTGTGGTTTCTATCTCTGTCTCTCTCATGTCACTGTGGTTTCCTCTGTCCTCTGTCCTCATGTCACTGTGGTTTCTATCTCTGTCTCTCTGGTCCTCTGTCCTCATGTCACTGTGGTTTCTATCTCTGTCTCTCTGGTCCTCTGTCCTCATGTCACTGTGGTTTCTATCTCTGTCTCTCTGGTCCTCTGTCCTCATCTGTCTGTCTCATGTCACTGTGGTTTCTATCTCTGTCTCTCTGGTCCTCTGTCCTCATGTCACTGTGGTTTCTATCTCTGTCTCTCTGGTCCTCTGTCCTCATGTCACTGTGGTTTCTATCTCTGTTTCTGGTCCTCTGTCCTCATGTCACTGTGGTTTCTATCTCTGTCTCTCTGGTCCTCTGTCCTCATGTCACTGTGGTTTCTATCTCTGTCTCTCTGGTCCTCTGTCCTCATGTCACTGTGGTTTCTATCTCTGTCTCTCTGGTCCTCTGTCCTCATGTCACTGTGGTTTCTATCTCTGTCTCTCTGGTCCTCTGTCCTCTGTCCTGTGGTTTCTCATGTCACTGTGGTTTCTATCTCTGTCTCTCTGGTCCTCTGTCCTCATGTCACTGTGGTTTCTATCTCTGTCTCATGTCACTGTGGTTTCTATCTCTGTCTCTCTGGTCCTCTGTCATGTCACTGTGGTTTCTATCTCTGTCTCTCTGGTCCTCTGTCCTCATGTCACTGTGGTTTCTATCTCTGTCTCTCTGGTCCTCTGTCCTCATGTCCCTGTGGTTTCTATCTCTGTCTCTCTGGTCCTCTGTCCTCATGTCACTGTGGTTTCTATCTCTGTCTCTCTGGTCCTCTGTCCTCATGTCACTGTGGTTTCTATCTCTGTCTCTCTGGTCCTCTGTCCTCATGTCACTGTGGTTTCTATCTCTGTCTCTCTGGTCCTCTGTCCTCATGTCACTGTGGTTTCTATCTCTGTCTCTCTGGTCCTCTGTCCTCATGTCACTGTGGTTTCTATCTCTGTCTCTCTGGTCCTCTGTCCTCATGTCACTGTGGTTTCTATCTCTGTCTCTCTGGTCCTCTGTCCTCATGTCACTGTGGTTTCTATCTCTGTCTCTCTGGTCCTCTGTCCTCATGTCACTGGGTTTCTATCTCTGTCTCTCTCATGTCCTCTGTCCTCATGTCCTCATGTCTGTGGTTTCTATCTCTGTCTCTCTGGTTTCCTCTGTCCTCATGTCACTGTGGTTTCTATTTCTATCTCTGTCTCTCTGGTCCTCTGTCCTCATGTCACTGTGGTTTCTATCTCTGTCCTCCTCTGTCATGTCTGTGGTTTCTCTCTGTCTCTCTGGTCCTCTGTCCTCATGTCACTGTGGTTTCTATCTCTGTCTCTCTGGTCCTCTGTCCTCATGTCACTGTGGTTTCTATCTCTGTCCTCTCTCTGGTCCTCTGTCCTCATGTCACTGTGGTTTCTATCTCTGTCTCTCTGGTCCTCTGTCCTCATGTCACTGTGGTTTCTATCTCTCTCTCTGTCTCTCATGTCCTCTGTCCTCATGTCACTGTGGTTTCTATCTCTGTCTCTCTGGTCCTCTGTCCTCATGTCACTGTGGTTTCTATCTCTGTCTCATGTCACTGTGGTTTCCTCTCTGGTCCTCTGTCCTCATGTCACTGTGGTTTCTATCTCTGTCTCTCTGGTCCTCTGTCCTCATGTCACTGTGGTTTCTATCCTCTCTGTGGTCTCTGGTCCTCTGTCCTCATGTCACTGTGGTTTCTATCTCTGTCTCTCTGGTCCTCTGTCCTCATGTCACTGTGGTTTCTATCTCTGTCTCTCTGGTCCTCTGTCCTCATGTCATCTCTGTCTCTCTGGTCCTCTGTCTCATGTCACTGGTTTCTCTCTGTCCTCATCTGTCACTGTGGTTTCTATCTCTGTCTCTCTGGTCCTCTGTCCTCATGTCACTGTGGTTTCTATCTCTGTCTCTCTGGTCCTCTGTCCTCATGTCACTGTGGTTTCTATCTCTGTCTCTCTGGTCCTCTGTCCTCATGTCACTGTGGTTTCTATCTCTGTCTCTCTGGTCCTCTGTCCTCATGTCACTGTGGTTTCTATCTCTGTCTCTCTGGTCCTCTGTCCTCATGTCACTGTGGTTTCTATCTCTGTCTCTGGTCTGGTCCTCATGTCACTGTGGTTTCTGTCTCTCTGGTCCTCTGTCCTCATGTCACTGTGGTTTCTATCTCTGTCTCTCTGGTCCTCTGTCCTCATGTCACTGTGGTTTCTATCTCTGTCTCTCTGTTTGTCCTCATGTCTGTCTATCTCTGTCTCTCTGGTCCTCTGTCCTCATGTCACTGTGGTTTCTATCTCTGTCCTCTGTCCTCATGTCTGGTTTCTATCTCTGTCTCTCTGTCACTGTCCTCATGTCACTGTTTTCTATCTCTGTCTCTCTGGTCCTCTGTCCTCATGTCACTGTGGTTTCTCTGTCTCTCTGGTCTCTCTGGTTTCCTCTGTCCTCATGTCACTGTGGTTTCTATCTCTGTCTCTCTGGTCCTCTGTCCTCATGTCACTGTGGTTTCTATCTCTGTCTCTCTGGTCCTCTGTCCTCATGTCACTGTGGTTTCTATCTCTGTCTCTCTGGTCCTCTGTCCTCTGTCATGTCACTGTGGTTTCTTTCTCATGTCACTGTCTCTCTGTCTCTCTGGTCCTCTGTCCTCATGTCACTGTGGTTTCTATCTCTGTCTCTCTGGTCCTCTGTCCTCATGTCACTTGGTTTCTATCTCTGTCTCTCTGGTCCTCTGTCCTCATGTCACTGTGGTTTCTATCTCTGTCTCTCTGGTCCTCTGTCCTCATGTCACTGTGGTTTCTATCTCTGTCTCTCTGGTCCTCTGTCCTCATGTCACTGTCCTCTGTCCTCATGTCACTGTGGTTTCTATCTCTGTCTCTCTGGTCCTCTGTCCTCATGTCACTGTGGTTTCTATCTCTGTCTCTCTGGTCCTCTGTCCTCATGTCACTGTGGTTTCTATCTCTGTCTCTCTGGTCCTCTGTCCTCATGTCACTGTGGTTTCTATCTCTGTCTCTCTGGTCCTCTGTCCTCATGTCACTGTGGTTTCTATCTCTGTCTCTCTGGTCCTCTGTCCTCATGTCACTGTGGTTTCTATCTCTGTCTGTGGTTTCTATCTCTGGTCCTCTGTCCTCATGTCACTGTGGTTTCTATCTCTGTCTCTCTGGTCCTCTGTCCTCATGTCACTGTGGTTTCTATCTCTGTCTCTCTGGTCCTCTGTCCTCATGTCACTGTGGTTTCTATCTCTGTCTCTCTGGTCCTCTGTCCTCATGTCACTGTGGTTTCTATGTCTCTGTCCTCTGTCCTCATGTCACTGTGGTTTCTATCTCTGTCTCTCTGGTCCTCTGTCCTCATGTCACTGTGGTTTCTGTCTCTCTGGTCCTCTGTCCTCATGTCACTGTGGTTTCTATCTCTGTCTCTCTGGTCCTCTGTCCTCATGTCACTGTGGTTTCTCTCTGTCTCTGTCCTCATGTCACTGTGGTTTCTATCTCTGTCTCTCTGTCACTGTCCTCTGTCCTCATGTCACTGTGGTTTCTATCTCTGTCTCTCTGGTTTCTATGTCACTCTCTGTCTCTCTGGTCCTCTGTCCTCATGTCACTGTGGTTTCTATCTCTGTCTCTCTGGGTCCTCTGTCCTCATGTCCTCTGTGGTTTCCCTGTATTTCTATCTCTGTCTCTCTGGTCTCTGTCTGTCACTGTGGTTTCCTCTGTCTCTCTGGTCCTCTGTCCTCTGTCACTGTGGTTTCTATCTCTGTCTCTCTGGTCCTCTGTCTCTCTGGTCCTCTGTCCTCATGTCACTGTGGTTTCTATCTCTGTCTCTCTGGTCCTCTGTCCTCATGTCACTGTGGTTTCTATCTCTGTCTCTCTGTCTCTCTGGTCCTCTGTCCTCATGTCACTGTGGTTTCTATCTCTGTCTCTCTGGTCCTCTGTCCTCATGTCACTGTGGTTTCTATCTCTGTCTCTCTGGTCCTCTGTCCTCATGTCACTGTGGTTTCTATCTCTGTCTCTCTGGTCCTCTGTCCTCATGTCACTGTGGTTTCTATCTCTGTCTCTCTGGTCCTCTGTCCTCATGTCACTGTGGTTTCTATCTCTGTCTCTCTGGTCTCTGTCCTCATGTCACTGTCCTCTGTCCTCATGTCACTTTGGTTTCTATCTCTGTCTCTCTGGTCCTCTGTCCTCATGTCACTGTGGTTTCTATATCTGTCTCTCTGGTCCTCTGTCCTCATGTCACTGTGGTTTCTATCTCTGGTCCTCTGTCCTCATGTCCCTGTGGTTTCTATCTCTGTCTCTCTGGTCCTCTGTCCTCATGTCCCTGTGGTTTCTATCTCTGTCTCTCTGTCTCTCTGGTCCTCTGTCCTCATGTCACTGTGGTTTCTATCTCTGTCTCTCTGGTCCTCTGTCCTCATGTCACTGTGGTTTCTATCTCTGTCCTCTGTCTGTGTCCTCTGTCCTCATGTCACTGTGGTTTCTATCTCTGTCTCTCTGGTCCTCTGTCCTCATGTCACTGTGGTTTCTATCTCTGTCTCTCTGGTCCTCTGTCCTCATGTCACTGTGGTTTCTATCTCTGTCTCTCTGGTCCTCTGTCCTCATGTCACTGTGGTTTCTATCTCTGTCTCTCTGGTCCTCTGTCCATCATGTCACTGTGGTTTCTCTCTGTCTGTCTGGTGTCCTCTGTCCTCATGTCCTGTGGTTTCTATCTCTGTCTCTCTGGTCCTCTGTCCTCATGTCTGTGGTTTCTATCTCTGTCTCTCTGGTCCTCTGTCCTCATGTCACTGTGGTTTCTATCTCTGTCTCTCTGGTCCTCTGTCCTCATGTCACTGTGGTTTCTATCTCTGTCTCTCTGGTCCTCTGTCCTCATGTCACTGTGGTTTCTATCTCTGTCTCTCTGGTCCTCTGTCCTCATGTCACTGTGGTTTCTATCTCTGTCTCTCTGGTCCTCTGTCTTCATGTCACTGTGGTTTCTATCTCTGTCTCTCTGGTCCTCTGTCTCCTGTCACTGTGGTTTCTATCTCTGTCTCTCTGGTCCTCTGTCCTCATGTCACTGTGGTTTCTATCTCTGTCTCTCTGGTCCTCTGTCCATCTCTGTCATGTCACTGTGGTTTCTACAGTCTCTCTGGTCCTCTGTCCTCATGTCCCTGTGGTTTCTATCTCTGTCTCTCTGGTCCTCTGTCCTCATGTCCATAAATAGAGAGCAGTGGTTTCTATCTCTGTCTCTGGTCCTCTGGTCCTCTGTCCTCTAAGGTTTCTATCTCTGTCATGTCACTGTGGTTTCTATCTCTGTCTCTGTTCCTCTGTCCATGTCACTGGTCCTCTGTCCTCAGTCACTGTGGTTTCTATCTCTGTCTCTGGTCTCTGGTCCTCTGTCCTCATGTCACTGTGGTTTCTATCTCTGTCTCTCTGGTCATCTCTGTCTCTCTGGTCCTCTGTCAGACAGATGTACTGTGGTTTCAGTACAGAGTCTGTCTGGTCCTCTGTCCAGACAGATGTCACTGTACAGAGGTTTCTGTAATACCCTCTGCTGGTCCTCTGTCCTCTGGATGTTTTCACTGATGGATTAACCAGACTAAACCTCACTACTGGCCTGGATTACAGAGACATTTCACTATAACAGGTTCTGTCACCTCACTATGGTCACAGCCTAGATTACAGTGGTTTCTATCTCTGTCATCTCAGCTATAACAGGGCCCACCTCACTACACAGCCTAGATTAATTACACAGACATCTCAGCTATAACAGGGCCCACCTCTGTCCTCACACACAGCCTAGATGACATCTCTGTCTCTCTGGTCCTCTGTCCTCAGTCACTGTGGTTTCTATAACAGGGCCCATGTCCTGTGGTTTCACTACACAGCCTAGTTTATTACACAGACATCTGGTCTATGTCAGGGTTTCTATCCACCTCACTACACAGCCTGGATTACAGTCAGACATCTCAGCTATAACAGGGGATCACCTCACTAGACAGCCTAGATGTCACAGAGACATCTCAGGGTTATCACAGACCTCAGACACAGCCTAGATTAATTACACAGACATCTCAGATAACAGGGCCCACACTCACTACACAGTCCTAGATTAATTACACAGACATCTCAGCTATGGTTTCTATCCACTGGGCCCACTCACTACACAGCCTAGTTTAATGGATTAGACATCTCAGCTATAAACCTCACTACACAGCCTGGATTACAGAGACATTTCAGCTATAACAGGGCCCACCTCACTACACAGCCTAGTTTAATTACACAGACATCTCAGCTATAACAGGGCCCACCTCACTACACAGCCTAGATTAATTACACAGACATCTCAGCTATAACAGGGCCCACCTCACTACACAGCCTAGATTAATTACACAGACATCTCAGCTATAACAGGGCCCACCTCAGCAGATTCTAAACAGTCTGTTAGACAGACAGACAGACAGACAGACAGACAGACAGACAGACAGACAGACAGACAGACAGACAGACAGACAGACAGACAGACAGACAGACAGACAGACAGACAGACAGAAACATAGAGAGATAGATAGATAGATAGATAGATAGATAGATAGATAGATAGATAGAGAGAGATAGATAGATAGAGAGATAGAGGGTGTGTGTGTAAAGAGGTCTGTACTTCCTGGTTTGAACATTATAATAAACAACCCACCCTTGGTTTCTTTTTTCTCACGTTTTTATTTACAGAAGGTGTGTTAGTTTGTCTGCGTTGACACATAAACCTTTATATTGATAAGTCCTGCACTTTAAAGCACATATTGATCTGACAACCATTGTGATTTCAAGACATAATATATTGACTTTAACTTGTTAAAATCTTCAGTACACACAAACACAAACACACACATACATACAAACACACACACACAAAAACACACACACCCACAAACAAACACACACACACAAACAAACACACACACACAAACACACACACACACACAAACACACAAACAAACACACACACACACACACAAACACACACACACACACAAACACACTCACACACACACACACACGTAGTTTATCCATTTCTAACAGATAGTTCCACCAGAATGATTTCACAAGCAACTATAAAGATACAATGTATAAAACTCTTACTTAAAAATACGTTAAATAAATCAAAACTTGCTCCAAAAGTAAATCCAAAAGAGAGAACCCACAAACAGGCATTGGCCACACTTATAGAATATTATTGGTAGTAGTCATATCTGTTTGCAACCGGATTTATCATTTTCTTTCGCTCCCAACGTCGTTGTTGGAAGATGAGAAAAATACACCTATTATTATTATCTCACATTTATAAATACAGAAACACACAAAGAGTCACAAGCATAGAAATAGAGTCCAGTCTTGAATAGGGAGGCCTGTTCTATGGATTGTATTTCTATGGTCCGGGGGTCTCGTTCCATTGGGAGGGAATCAAGGAAACGAGACTCGAGACAGCGGACGGCTCTTCTACACCTCAAGAAACAACTACACGGACCCAACACATTACAGCAGTAACATGACATTTACAATATAGCATCGATTATCATAAAAGATTCGTCTTCAAGACGAAGGAAGAACATTTTTTCTCAGGTGGATTTTCTTGTTTCTTTTTGTGTTTTTTTTTTTTTCAACAGGATTAGATTTGTATTATTGTGGTACTTTCGGCGTTTGTCCTTTTTGTTGTAATAAATTGTGCTGCTGGTTGGATGGAGATTTGCAGTGATGGTTTTTATGCTTCTTGTTCGTAGTCCTGGCCCTGCTCCTTGGAGAGAAGAGAGAGACACAGAGCTCAGAGAGAGGGACAGTATTTAAATAGAGAGAGAGAGAGAGAGAGAGACAGAGCTCAGAGAGAGAGAGACATTATTTAAATAGAGAGAGAGAGACAGAGCTCAGAGAGAGGGAGACAGTATTTAATAGAGAGCAGAGAGAGACAGAGCTCAGAGAGAGAGAGACATTATTTAAATATAGAGAGAGAGAGACATAGCTCAGAGAGAGGAGACAGTATTTAAATACAGAGAGAGAGAGACAGAGCTCAGAGAGAGGGAGACAGTATTTAAATACAGAGGAGAGAGAGACAGAGCTCAGAGAGGGAGACAGTATTTAATAGAGAGGATGGAGACAGAGCTCAGAGAGAGGGAGACAGTATTTAAATAGAGAGCAGAGAGAGACAGAGCTCAGAGAGGGGCGGCAGGGTAGCCTAGTGGTTAGAGCGTTGGACTAGTAAGGTTGCAAGTTCGAATCCCCGAGCTGACAAGGTACAAATCTGTCGTTCTGCCCCTGAACAGGCAAGTTAACACACTGTTCCTAGGCCGTCATTGAAAATAAGAATTTGTTCTTAACTGACTTGCCTAGTAAATTAAAAAAATTAAATTAAGAGAGAGAGACAGAGCTCAGAGAGGGAGACAGCATTTAAATAGTGAGGAGAGAGACAGAGCTCAGAGAGGGAGACTTTAAATAGAGAGGAGAGAGACAGAGCTCAGAGAGGGAGACTTTAAATAGAGAGGAGAGAGACAGAGCTCAGAGAGGGAGACTTTAAATAGAGAGGAGAGAGACAGAGCTCAGAGAGGGAGACAGTATTTAAATAGAGAGGAGAGAGACAGACACAGTTTCTGTGTCCCTATTCCCTTTACAGGGATCTATTTGGGACAGATACAGAGTTACAGAGATACAGATTCACATAAGCAGAATTATGGAAGAAACAGACATAAGTGGAGTTGTTGGATCTCATCAGAAAAGCTCTCGCCCAGAGTGATCTAACTAGACAAATCACATGAAGACAACCTGGCAATAAGGACACAATGTCCTCTTTTTAACCTGACAGGGGGAAAAGGATCATTACACTACAGTATAACGAGTACAACGTTAGAGCGACCTCAAACACAACATCTAGCAACCTCCTCAAGGTCTTCAGATCTCTTTGACCGGAGTCGGGTTTGAGTCCCGACCGACCGCGACTCCCGACCGACCGCGACTCCCGACCGACCGACCGCTGACAATATTATCAGCTTCAGTCCAGTGTCAATTACTTTGAATTTATCCACCAGAGGGCAGCACTAGCTAACGCAAACTATAAGAGCTGCTCCAAGGAAACAGACGTATTAGTAGCATCCTCTCATTAGTATACTAGTTCTAACATCTTCATGTTATTAACAGACACTGCTACTCATATAATGATGCCTTGAAGTCATTTATCTATGGAAAAGAATATGTGGTTATTGGGACGACACATGTTACATCCACATCCTCACTGTGTCTGCTGTGTTTAGATCAGGGATGGGCGACTCCAGTCCTTCGACTGCCTGATTGGTGTTACCATTTTTCTCCGTCTCTAGCAAACACAGCTGATTAATCAAGTCATATTCTAAACTGAAGATGGCGATTAGGTGATTATTGGAGTCAGGTGTGTTAGCTGGGGACCTGGGGGTAAAAACTGTGACACTAATCAGGCTCACGAGGACTGGAGTCGCCCCTCAGGCAGATCAGCTGTACAGAAAGGCTTCATGTTGTTTAACAGCAACGCAGGGAATCCTCTGACACTACCCATAATGCATTGCAACTCTGATGTCATCACCACCACACCCCGTTCAGCTAAGAAGAGTGAGAGAGAGAGAGAGGGAGGGAGAGAGAGAGAGAGAGAGAGAGAGAGAGAGAGAGACGTGGAGACGGAGGAGAAGGGGGAGGAGGCGAGAGCAATAGAGGGATGGTGGAGGTTGAGAGAGAAAGAGAGAAAGAGAGAGAAAGAGGAGAGAGAGACAAGGATGGAGATAAAGAATGAGCTGGAAAAGGGAGAAATAGAGAGAGATGAGGAAGGATGAGGAAGGATAGGGAGGATGAGGAAGGATGAGGAAGGATGAGGAAGGATGAGGAAGGATAGGGAGGAATACGGAATACATACCTCCCTCCTTCATGATATTTTACAGTGTAATATTACAGGAGTCATTTGCGTTAAACAGAAAGAAGTTTAATGGAATCAAATAGGAGGCAGGAGAACATCACAGTTAATAAACCACTGAATTGGTTCTGAACCGTTCGTTTAAGATGACTCCATTGAGATGATTTGATTTGTCATTGGTTCCCTGCTGATTCTCAGGTTCCAGATGAATTGATTCGGTACTCTGTGTTTTTTGCCCTTGAGAAATGAATCCATTCAGGACAGTTTGTTTTGCCCTTGAGAAATGCCTTCCCAAAATAACCATCTGTCTCAACCACTGAGACACACACACACACACACACACGCACACGCGCACACGCACACGCACACGCACACACACACACACACACACACACACACACACACACACACCATATTGGAGGGACTGTGCCCGCCTGTCTATCTGGCATTTGACAGAGTGTGCAAAGCTGTCATCAAGGCAAAGGGGGCTACTTTGAAGAATCTCAAATATAAAATATATTTAGATTTGTTTAACACTTTTTTGTTTACTACATGATTCCATACGTGTAGTTTCATAGTTTGTTTTCACTACTATTCTACAATGTAGAAAATAGTAAAAAATAAAGATAAACCCTGGAATGAATACTATACCTTAGGTCCAAACTTTGACTGTTACTGTATACAAAATATAAAAATATGTCTAAACCTATTGAGAGAGAGACCAAGCGCCAACTCACAGAGTTCTACTGTTTAGTTTCCCCGGTACAATAGCAACAAATGGAATAGTCCCAAAAGTGCAAAACCCTAAGACAAATCAAGTGCAAGTATTTTACACGAATTTGACCTAGTCCTAGTGTGTGTGTGTGTGTGTGTGTGTGTGTGTGTGTGTGTGTGTGTGTGTTTTGGATTCGTTGCTTGATAAAGTAGTTTATTCCATATTACCCATTACATGGAACAAAAGTTGTTTTTAAAAACTCGAAACGGTTTTGTTTGACTGTCGGAGGGAGTGAAGGCGTGCTGTGTACTCTCTACCAAATGTAGGCAACATATGTCACTAAATTAATTGGAAAATAATCTTCAACCAAATCAGAAATATCTTGGTCACAACGTTTATTACCTAAATGGTGTAGTCTGATGTGCTGTATTTAATTCAGAATTTTGGAGTAGGCTACATTTGCGGGAAAGATTAGCCTATACGAGAATCCGCACGTAGCCACTCCACGACACAAGACAACTTCATATGCGCTCATGAAATGTAGACTACAAGCGCTGCTTTTTCATCCACGCTGTTTTTTCATTACGAGAAAATATCGGCCTACCTTTCTGTAATGTCAACCATCGAAATACAACAATTCCCTTTCTATCTCTATACAATATGTTGTGAAAATGGATCATCTGGACGAATAAGTCTTCGCTATAACAGAAGCAACCAATGGCAAAGATAAGAGTTGCGCCCTTTTTCCATTTTTATGGACATACTGTCATCACATTCTCCAAACTGTTTTTTTCTCTCCGCTCTCGCTTGATAACTAAATGAGGAAACAAGTGGAGATTGGATCAGGGAAACACCGAGCCTGGAAAGGAAATGCTTTCTGAAAGTAGCGGGTACGTTACTAGAAAATGTAGCGGTAATAATATGGTAATATTTAAAGGCAGTAACGCGTTATAATACTCCATTACGCATAAAAGTAATATTATTAGTAACGATTTTCTGTTGTAACACATTACCCCTGACACTATGTGTGTGTGTATTAGAGCTCTGCTTACCCGACCCAGATATTATACATTGGGTTAGGGCTCAGATATTATACATTGGGTTAGGGCTCTGCTTACCCGACCCAGATCTTATACATTGGGTTAGGGCTCTGCTTACCCGACCCAGATCTTATACATTGGATTAGGGCTCTGCTTACCCGACCCAGATCTTATACATTGGATTAGGGCTCTGCTTACCCAACCCAGATATTATACATTGGATTAGGGCTCTGCTTACCCAACCCAGATCTTATACATTGGGTTAGGGCTCTGCTTACCCAACCCAGTTATTATACATTGGGTTAGGGCTCTGCTTACTCGACCCAGATATTATACATTGGGTTAGGGCTCTGCTTACTCAACCCAGATATTATACATTGGGTTAGGGCTCTGCTTACCTGACCCAGATATTATACATTGGGTTAGAGCTCTGCTTACCCGACCCAGATATTATACATTGGGTTAGGGCTCTGCTTACCTGACCCAGATCTTATACATTGGGTTAGGGCTCTGCTTACTCAACCCAGATATTATACATTGGGTTAGGGCTCTGCTTACCATTGGGTTAGGGCGACCCAGATATTATACATTGGGTTAGGGCTCTGCTTACCCAACCCAGATATTATACATTGGGTTATTAGGGCTCAGATATTATACATTGGGTTAGGGCTCAGATATTATACATTGGGTTAGGGCTCTGCTTACCCGACCCAAGCCCGACAGGACCCAGATATTATACATTGGGTTAGGGCTCTGCTTACCCGACCCAAGCCTCTGACAGGACCCAGATATTATACATTGGGTTAGGGCTCTGCTTACCCGACCCAAGCCCGACAGGACCCAGATATTATACATTGGGTTAGGGCTCTGCTTACCCGACCCAAGATATTATACATTGGGGACCCAGATATTATACATTGGGTTAGGGCTCTGCTTACCCGACCCCAGCCCGACAGGACCCAGATATTATACATTGGGTTAGGGCTCTGCTTACCCGACCCAGATATTATACATTGGGTTAGGGCTCTGCTTACCCGACCCAGATATTATACATTGGGTTAGGGCTCTGCTTACCCGACCCAGATATTATACATTGGGTTAGGGCTCTGCTTACCCGACCCAGATATTATACATTGGGTTAGGGCTCTGCTTACCCAACCCAGATATTATACATTGGGTTAGGGCTCAGATATTATACATTGGGTTAGGGCTCAGATATTATACATTGGGTTAGGGCTCAGATATTATACATTGGGTTAGGACTCAGATATTATACATTGGGTTAGGGCTCTGATATTATACATTGGGTTAGGGCTCAGATATTATACATTGGGTTAGGGCTCAGATATTATACATTGGGTTAGGGCTCTGATATTATACATTGGGTTAGGGCTCTGATATTATACATTGGGTTAGGGGTCAGATATTATACATTGGGTTAGGGCTCAGATATTATACATTGGGTTAGGGCTCTGCTTACCCGACCCAGATATTATACATTGGGGTAGGGCTCTGCTTACCCGACCCAGATATTATACATTGGGTTAGGGGTCAGATATTATACATTGGGTTAGGGCTCAGATATTATACATTGGGTTAGGGCTCTGCTTACCCGACCCAGATATTATACATTGGGTTAGGGCTCTGCTTACTCGACCCAGATATTATACATTGGGTTAGGGCTCTGCTTACTCAACCCAGATATTATACATTGGGTTAGGGCTCTGCTTACCTGACCCAGATATTATACATTGGGTTAGAGCTCTGCTTACCCGACCCAGATATTATACATTGGGTTAGGGCTCTGCTTACCTGACCCAGATCTTATACATTGGGTTAGGGCTCTGCTTACTCAACCCAGATATTATACATTGGGTTAGGGCTCTGCTTACCCGACCCAGATATTATACATTGGGTTAGGGCTCTGCTTACCCAACCCAGATATTATACATTGGGTTAGGGCTCAGATATTATACATTGGGTTAGGGCTCAGATATTATACATTGGGTTAGGGCTCTGCTTACCCGACCCAAGCCCGACAGGACCCAGATATTATACATTGGGTTAGGGCTCTGCTTACCCGACCCAAGCCCGACAGGACCCAGATATTATACATTGGGTTAGGGCTCTGCTTACCCGACCCAAGCCCGACAGGACCCAGATATTATACATTGGGTTAGGGCTCTGCTTACCCGACCCAAGCCCGACAGGACCCAGATATTATACATTGGGTTAGGGCTCTGCTTACCCGACCCCAGCCCGACAGGACCCAGATATTATACATTGGGTTAGGGCTCTGCTTACCCGACCCAGATATTATACATTGGGTTAGGGCTCTGCTTACCCGACCCAGATATTATACATTGGGTTAGGGCTCTGCTTACCCGACCCAGATATTATACATTGGGTTAGGGCTCTGCTTACCCGACCCAGATATTATACATTGGGTTAGGGCTCTGCTTACCCGACCCAGATATTATACATTGGGTTAGGGCTCTGCTTACCCGACCCAGATATTATACATTGGGTTAGGGCTCTGCTTACCCAACCCAGATATTATACATTGGGTTAGGGCTCTGCTTACCCAACCCAGATATTATACATTGGGTTAGGGCTCAGATATTATACATTGGGTTAGGGCTCTGATATTATACATTGGGTTAGGGGTCAGATATTATACATTGGGTTAGGGCTCAGATATTATACATTGGGTTAGGGCTCTGATATTATACATTGGGTTAGGGGTCAGATATTATACATTGGGTTAGGGGTCAGATATTATACATTGGGTTAGGGCTCTGCTTACCCGACCCAGATATTATACATTGGGTTAGGGCTCTGCTTACCCGACCCAGATATTATACATTGGGTTAGGGCTCTGCTTACCCAACCCAGATATTATACATTGGGTTAGGGCTCAGATATTATACATTGGGTTAGGGGTCAGATATTATACATTGGGTTAGGGCTCAGATATTATACATTGGGTTAGGGCTCAGATATTATACATTGGGTTAGGGCTCAGATATTATACATTGGGTTAGGGCTCAGATATTATACATTGGGTTAGGGCTCAGATATTATACATTGGGTTAGGGCTCAGATATTATACATTGGGTTAGGGCTCAGATATTATACATTGGGTTAGGGCTCTGCTTACCCGACCCAGATATTATACATTGGGTTAGGGCTCTGCTTACCCAACCCAGATATTATACATTGGGTTAGGGGTCAGATATTATACATTGGGTTAGGGCTCAGATATTATACATTGGGTTAGGGCTCTGCTTACCCGACCCAGATATTATACATTGGGTTAGGGCTCTGCTTACTCGACCCAGATATTATACATTGGGTTAGGGCTCTGCTTACCTGACCCAGATATTATACATTGGGTTAGGGCTCTGCTTACCCAACCCAGATATAATACATTGGGTTAGGGCTCTGCTTACCCAACCCATATATTATACATTGGGTTAGGGCTCTGCTTACCCAACCCATATATTATACATTGGGTTAGGGCTCAGATATTATACATTGGGTTAGGGCTCAGATATTATACATTGGGTTAGGGCTCTGATATTATACATTGGGTTAGGGCTCAGATATTATACATTGGGTTAGGGCTCAGATATTATACATTGGGTTAGGGCTCTGCTTACCCGACCCAGATATTATTATTTATTTTTTTAATTTTACCTTTATTTAACCAGGCAAGTCAGTTCAGAACAAATTCTTATTTTCAATGACGGCCAGGGGCAGAATGAGAAATTTGTACCTTGTCAGCTCGGGGGTTTGAACTTGCAACCTTCCGGTTACTAGTCCAACGCTCTAACCACTAGGCTACCCTGCCGCCCCATTGGGTTAGGGCTCTGCTTACCCGACCCAGATATTATACATTGGGTTAGGGCTCAGATATTATACATTGGGTTAGGGCTCTGCTTACCCGACCCAGATATTATACATTGGGTTAGGGCTCTGCTTACCCGACCCAGATATTATACATTGGGTTAGGGCTCAGATATTATACATTGGGTTAGGGCTCAGATATTATACATTGGGTTAGGGCTCAGATATTATACATTGGGTTAGGGCTCAGATATTATACATTGGGTTAGGGCTCAGATATTATACATTGGGTTAGGGCTCAGATATTATACATTGGGTTAGGGCTCAGATATTATACATTGGGTTAGGGCTCTGATATTATACATTGGGTTAGGGCTCAGATATTATACATTGGGTTAGGGCTCTGATATTATACATTGGGTTAGGGCTCAGATATTATACATTGGGTTAGGGCTCAGATATTATACATTGGGTTAGGGCTCAGATATTATACATTGGGTTAGGGCTCAGATATTATACATTGGGTTAGGGCTCTGATATTATACATTGGGTTAGGGCTCTGATATTATACATTGGGTTAGGGCTCTGCTTACTCGACCCAGATATTATACATTGGGTTAGGGCTCAGATATTATACATTGGGTTAGGGCTCTGATATTATACATTGGGTTAGGGCTCAGATATCACTAAATTCAACAGTAACATTTTGATGCTCTGCTGCTCAGCACAGTCAAATCGTATCTGACTAAGATCAGATCATAGCCTGGTGTCAGATGTGCTCTGCTGCTCAGCACAGTCAAATCTGACTAAGATCAGATCATAGCCTGGTGTCAGATGTGCTCTGCTGCTCAGCACAGTGAAATCTGACTAAGATCAGATCATAGCCTGGTGTCAGATGTGCTCTGCTGCTCAGCACAGTGGTATCTGACTAAGATCAGATCATAGCCTGGTGTCAGAAGTGCTCTGCTGCTCAGCACAGTGGTATCTGACTAAGATCAGATCATAGCCTGGTGTCAGAAGTGCTCTGCTGCTCAGCACAGTGGTATCTGACTAAGATCAGATCATAGCCTGGTGTCAGAAGTGCTCTGCTGCTCAGCACAGTGAAATCTGACTAAGATCAGATCATAGCCTGGTGTCAGAAGTGCTCTGCTGCTCAGCACAGTGGTATCTGACTAAGATCAGATCATAGCCTGGTGTCAGAAGTGCTCTGCTGCTCAGCATAGTGAAATCTGACTAAGATCAGATCATAGCCTGGTGTCAGAAGTGCTCTGCTGCTCAGCACAGTGAAATCTGACTAAGATCAGATCATAGCCTGGTGTCAGAAGTGCTCTGCTGCTCAGCACAGTGAAATCTGACTAAGATCAGATCATAGCCTGGTGTCAGAAGTGCTTCACAGAAAGAAGATTATTTCACAGAAAAGCATTGTGTTCCTTGATTTTGTAGAGTGATGAAATGTTTAGCTTCCAGCTCACTGCTCTCTCCTGCCTCTTCATTGAGGAGCCGTTGCTATGGATACTCACAGACTGAGAGCGCCATGAGCAGAGAGCACACAGAGCGAGCTGAGCGCAGGGAGCGAGTGGATTTACTCAAATATTTCGGGGTTTTGGGCAGGGCCGGGCCTTAAATTTGGCAGAAGTAATCACGCCTGGGTAGGGCTCGGGCTTAATATTCACGTCTCTAGTGTGCGTGTGTGTTTGTGTGTATGTGTGTGTGTGTGTCCCACTTACCTGCTGGTTCTCGTCATATGTCTCTCCCTCCTGCTGATCTCCCTGTGGCTCTCCTTCCATGGCCTCCTGCCCATACTCCTCAGGCTGTGGACACACACACACACACACACACACACACACACACACACACACACACACACACACACACACACACACACACACACACACACACAGACAGACAATTGTAAAACAAAACGAAAACACACGTCCTATTTCACCACAACACAACTTTTCATTTTACAAACAAGGAAATAAATAAATAGTAAACTGTTAGGGAGAGAAGGTCCAGTACAGGAGGCAGGAAACACAGTGTAAGTGCTTTGGACTCCTGATGATAATGGGATAATACGGACTAGAAAGGGAAGCACATCCGAGAGCTGCTAGACGAGCTAAACTACTTCTATGCTCGTTTCGAGGCAAGCAACACTGAAGCATGCATGAGAGCATCAGCTGTTCCGGACGACTGTGTGATCACACTGTCCATAGGTCGATGTGAGTAAGACCTTTACTTAGGTCAACATTCACAAGGCCTCAGGGTCCTACAGTGAGGGGGAAAAGTATTTGATCCTCTGCTGATTTTGTATGTTTGCCCACTGACAAAGAAATGATCCGTCTGTAATTTAAATGGTAGGTTTATTTGAACAGTGAGAGACAGAATAACAACAAAAAAATCCTGAAAAACGCAGGTCAAAAATTTTATAAATTGATTTGCATTTTAATGAGGGAAATAAGTAATAAGTAATAAATAATATATCATTATAATAATAATGTCATAAATGTACATTTTACATAAGAATATCAACCCCTTTGGTTTGATACTCGGCATTGAGCAAATGTGCAACCAATTTCCTTTGATCGTCCTTGAAATGTCACTACAACTTGATTGGAGTCCACCTGTGGCTAATTACATTTTTTGGGACATGATTTAGTAAGAAACACACCTGTATATATAAAGGTCCCACAGTTGACAGAGCAGGAACTATACCATGAAGTCCAAGGCACTGGCCGTAAATCTCTGAGATATAATTGTGAAGAGCCATATATCTGGGGAAGGGTGTTAAACCATTTCTAGAGTATTGAAAGTTTCCAAGAGTACAGTGATCTTCATCATTAGGAAATGGAAAGAAATATGGAACTACACATACTCTGCCAAGACCTGGCTGTCCAACCAAACCGAGCAGCCTGGCAACAAAGACCTTGGTCAGGGAGATGACCAAGAACCCACTGACCACACCAACAGAGTTCCTCGGGTGATATGGGAGAACCTGCCAGAAGGAGAACAGTCTCTACAGCACTTCACCAATCTGGGCTTTATGGGAGAGTGGCCAGATGGACTCCTGAGACAAAGATACACGACATGTCTGGAGTTTGCAAAAAGGCACCTGAAAGACTCTGAGAGCATAAGGCAAAATATTATGTGGTTTGACACAAATTGAACTCTTTGGCCTGAATGCAAAGCGCTATATCTGGAGAGAGAAAAAAACAACAGGCACAGCTCATCACCTGTCTAACACCATCCCTACCATGAAGCATGGTGATGACAGCATCATGATATGGGGATGCTTTTCAGCAGTAGGGACTGGGAGACTGGTAAGGATGGAGGGAACAATCAATAGAGCCAAATACAGGCAAAGCCTTAATGAGATCCTGCTTCAGAGAGCAAACGACCTTAGACTGGGGTGAAGATTTACTTTCCAACAGGACAATGACCCCAACCATACAGCTAAAGCAATGCTGGAAAGGCTTCAGAACAAGAGTGAGTGGCCCTGCCAAATCCTAGACTTCAATCCCATTGAAAATCTGTGGAAGGACTTGAAGATTGCTGTTCATTGCCACTCCCCATCTAATTTAACAGAGAATGAGAAAATCTGCAAGGAAGAATGGGAGAAAATCCCCAAATCCAGATGTGCAAAGCTGATACAGACATACCCAAGACGAATCAAAGCTGATCCAGACATACCCAAGACGACTCAGAGCTGATCCAGACATACCCAAGATGACTCAAAGCTGATACAGACATACCCAAGACGACTCAGAGCTGATACATTCTGCTTGGTGAATGGAAAATCCATGGCGTTGGATAGCCGTGGTGGGTGTCTTGTCCGAAAGCCATGTTTCAGAACTAGGCAGATCATATTACAGTTATGAGAGTCCCGTTGACAGCCAATCCACGATCAGAGATCATACATCTCATTATCAAGAGACTATACATCGGCCAATAGAACGGAGGGAAGAGGTGGCTTCCCCTCTTCTACTTTTTCCCCAGACCGTTTCCTGTTGGATAGCCCAAAACATTGGGTCGGAATTACACAAAGAGACCAGAACTCGGTTGAACTCGGTTGAAGTTGAATTCGGAATTGAAGTTAGTAACTGCCGATCTGATGTTCAAAAGTTCTTGTCGATCATAAAACATTATAGGGGATACATTTGCTGCAAGAAAAGATAAACGCCAAAATAGCAAAGTTGGGTCAGAGCTTGTAAGACAGCAGACATACAGTACCGCACCATTGCTAATAGATCATAGCGTTCAAGAGAAAATTGCCAAATTAATTAAAAAAAGATTATTTTTAATTCACTCCATTTGACTTAATGGACCCTAGACTCTATGGGGGTGTTAATGAACCCTAGACTCTATGGGGGTGTTAATGGACCCTAGACTCTATGGGGTCTTAATGAACCCTAGACTCTATGGGGGTGTTAATGGACCCTAGACTCTATGGGGTCTTAATGGACCCTAGACTCTATGGGGTCTTAATGAACCCTAGACTCTATGGGGGTGTTAATGGACCCTAGACTCTATGGGGTCTTAATGAACCCTAGACTCTATGGGGTCTTAATGGACCCTAGACTCTATGGGGTCTTAATGGACCCTAGACTCTATGGGGGTCTTAATGGACCCTAGACTCTATGGGGTCTTAATGAACCCTAGACTCTATGGGGTCTTAATGAACCCTAGACTCTATGGGGTCTTAATGGACCCTAGACTCTATGGGGTCTTAATGGACCCTAGACTCTATGGGGTCTTAATGGACCCTAGACTCTATGGGGTCTTAATGAACCCTAGACTCTATGGGGTCTTAATTAACCCTAGACTCTATGGGGTCTTAATGAACCCTAGACTCTATGGGGGTGTTAATGAACCCTAGACTCTATGGGGTCTTAATGAATCCTAGACTTTATGGGGGTGTTAATGAACCCTAGACTCTATGGGGGAATTCTGACCTGAGTTAATCGACCGTAAATGGAACTCAATTTTATTGCACTTTTCTCTCTGTATTCTGACCTTGAACTTGAGAATAGCATGGTGTTCATGCTGTTCAGCTGCTTTTTGTTGGGGTCGGAGATCAGATACATGAAGGTGTGTCTACAGATACGTCGTATTCAGACCATGACTTATTCCCTCATGAATAAGGTCTAACGACCCTGCTGAAACTATGAATAAGGGCTGAGGACCCTGCTGAAACTATGAATAAGGGCTGAGGACCCTGCTGAAACTATGAATAAGGGCTGAGGACCCTGCTGAAACCATGAATAAAGGCTGACGACCCTGCTGAAACCATGAATAAGAACTGACGACCCTGCTGAAACCATGAATAAGGACTGACGACCCTGCTGAAACTATGAATAAGGGCTGAGGACCCTGCTGAAACTATGAATAAGGACTGATGACCCTGCTGAAACCATGAATAAGGGCTGACGACCCTGCTGAAACCATGAATAAGGGCTGACGACCCTGCTGAAACTATGAATAAGAACTGACGACCCTGCTGAAACCATGAATAAGGACTGACGACCCTGCTGAAACTATGAATAAGGACTGACGACCCTGCTGAAACTATGAATAAGGACTGACGACCCTGCTGAAACCATGAATAAGGGATGACGACCCTGCTGAAACTATGAATAAGGACTGACGACCCTGCTGAAACTATGAATAAGGACTGACGACCCTGCTGAAACTATGAATAAGGACTGACGACCCTGCTGAAACTATGAATAAGGACTGAAACCTGCTGAAACCATGAATAAGGGATGACGACCCTGCTGAAACTATGAATAAGGACTGACGACCCTGCTGAAACCATGAATAAGGACTGACGACCCTGCTGAAACCATGAATAAGGACTGACGACCCTGCTGAAACTATGAATAAGGACTGATGACCCTGCTGAAACCATGAATAAGGTCTAACGACCCTGCTGAAACCATGAATAAGGTCTAACGACCCTGCTGAAACCATGAATAAGGACTAACGACCCTGCTGATTCCAAGTGGAACAACATCTACTTTATTTTTCCTGATAGAAATAACATCCTTCTCCATACACTGTCATTTAGAACTATTGATTAGAGCTATTGATTAGAGCTATTGATTACAGCTATTGATTACAGCTATGGATTAGATCTATTGATTAGAGCTATTGATTAAAGCTATTGATTAAAGCTATTGATTAGAGCTATTGACTAGAGATATTGATTAGAGATATTGATTAGAGATATTGATTAGAGCTATTGATTAGAGCTATTGACTAGAGATATTGATTAGAGCTATTGATTAGAGCTGGGTAAATGAGGAAGCTGTTTGGATAAGGGCATTGTAAATATAAAGGAACATCTAGAATCTCACCTTATGATAACAGCATGCTATTCACCAGCTATTGGTACTGTAATACCACAGGGGCTGGTGATAGTCTATAGTGATATAGGGGCTGGTGATAGTCTATAGTGATATAGGGGCTGGTGATAGTCTATAGTGATATAGGGGCTGGTGATGTGTGTCGTGTGTGTGTGCGTGTGTGTGTGTTTGTGTGTGTGTGTGTGTGTGTGTTTCGTGGTATGTGTGTGTTTGCATTGTGTGTGTGTGTGTGTGTGTGAGTGTGTGTGTGCCTGTGTGTGTGTGTGTGTGTGTGTGTGTGTGTGTGTGTGTGTGTGTGTTAGTCTTACGTTCATGTCAGATGGGAACTCGTCCTTCTTCCCCAGGCCGGTGGCAGCAGCGATATTCCCCATGGCTCCACCAGCAAGGTCCTTCGCTGCATCATCACACACACACGTTAACACACACACACACATTATTAACACACACATCAAACACACACACACACACACACATTATTAACACACACATCAAACACACACACACATTAATGCACATGCACATACACTGATGTTGTTGTACTCTAGTACACTAGTCTCTAAGGCGTTATATCTTTACCAGTCTAATCCTGTTTGGCTTGTGCACCAGAAGCAGGTCAAACTTGTTTTCTCATCCAGGCTAACTTGATTGAAACTTGGAAGAGACTAAGTATCTTGCTGTTGTGATGCTGTACCACCGATGTCAATGTCTGAACTAGAGACTTAACAGTACACTCACCTGAACCAACACCATCTTTGGCCTTGGTGCCTGAAAAGAGAGAAAAATAGAAAATTACTTATGTTACTACATTAAAATATCCCTCCATTATCATTCAGTGTGTCTTTACGACACAGCAATGCTACATTACCTCACCATTATCATACAGTGTCTTTACTACACAGCAATGCTACATTACCTCACCATTATCATACAGTGTCTTTACTACACAACAATGCTACATTACCCCACCATTATCAAACATCAAGTATTACTACCTTCCAATCCTACATTGCCATACATAATGATGATTATCACGCTCAATAGAGTTACCAGCATATTCCTCTTTACTAGACAGACAGTATATGCGGCATTACCATATAAACACCCTCTAATGCCTTACTAGACAGACAGTAAATGAGGCATTACCATATAAACACCCTCTAATGCCTTACTAGACAGACAGTAAATGAGGCATTACCATATAAACACCCTCTAATGCCTTACTAGACAGACAGTAAATGAGGCATTACCATATAAACACCCTCTAATGCCTTACTAGACAGACAGTAAATGAGGCATTACCGTATAAACACCCTCTAATGCCTTACTAGACAGACAGTAAATGAGGCATTACCGTATAAACACCCTCTAATGCCTTACTAGACAGACAGTAAATGAGGCATTACCATATAAACACCCTCTAATGCCTTACTAGACAGACAGTAAATGAGGCATTACCGTATAAACACCCTCTAATGCCTTACTAGACAGACAGTAAATGAGGCATTACCATATAAACAGACCTCTAATGCCTTACTAGATAGACAGTAAATGAGGCATTACCATATAAACAGACCTCTAATGCCTTACTAGACAGACAGTAAATGAGGCATTACCGTAAAACACCCTCTAATGCCTTACTAGACAGACAGTAAATGAGGCATTACCATATAAACAGACCTCTAATGCCTTACTAGATAGACAGTAAATGAGGCATTACCATATAAACAGACCTCTAATGCCTTACTAGACAGACAGTAAATGAGGCATTACCGTATAAACACCCTCTAATGCCTTACTAGACAGACAGTAAATGAGGCATTACCATATAAACAGACCTCTAATGCCTTACTAGATAGACAGTAAATGAGGCATTACCATATAAACAGACCTCTAATGCCTTACTAGACAGACAGTAAATGAGGCATTACTGTATAAACACCCTCTAATGCCTTACTAGACAGACAGTAAATAAGGCATTTCCGTATAAACAAGCCTGTAATGCCGTACTAGACAGACAGACAGACAGACAGACAGACAGACAGACAGACCAGTCAGACAGACCAGTCAGACAGACCAGTCAGTCAGAGACCAGACAGACAGGTGAGTGACGGTGCTCTAGTGACGAGGATGAGCTGAGCGAAGAGCATCCAGATCCGGAGACATCAGAGCTAGGAGCCATCAGAGCAAAGAGCCATCAGAGCTAGGAGCCATCAGAGCCAGGAGCCATCAGAGCAAAGAGCCATCAGAGCTAGGAGCCATCAGAGCAAAGAGCCATCAGAGCAAAGAGCCATTAGAGCTAGGAGCCATCAGAGCTAGGAGCCATCAGAACAAAGAGCCATCAGAGCTAGGAGCCATCAGAGCTTGGAGCCATCAGAGCTAGGAGCCATCAGAGCTTGGAGCCATATGAGCTAGGAGCCATCAGTGCAAAGAGCCATCAGAGCTAGGAGCCATCAGAGCTAGGAGCCATCAGAGCAAAGAGCCATCAGAGCTTGGAGCCATCAGAGCTAGGAGCCATCAGAGCAAAGAGCCATCAGAGCTTGGAGCAGAAAAGAGACATCAGAGCTAGGAGCCATCAGGCTTGGAGCCATCAGAGCCAGGAGCCATCAGAGCAAAGAGCCATCAGAGCTAGGAGCCATCAGAGCCAGGAGCCATCAGAGCAAAGAGCCATCAGAGCCAGGAGCCATCAGAGCAAAGAGCCATCAGAGCTAGGAGCCATCAGAGCTAGGAGCCATCAGAGCAAAGAGCCATCAGAGCTTGGAGCCATCAGAGCTAGGAGCCATCAGAGCAAAGAGCCATCAGAGCTTGGAGCCGTCAGAGCAAAGAGACATCAGAGCTAGGAGCCATCAGAGCTTGGAGCCATCAGAGCCAGGAGCCATCAGAGCAAAGAGCCATCAGAGCTAGGAGCCATCAGAGCTAGGAGCCATCAGAGCAAAGAGCCATCAGAGCTAGGAGCCATCAGAGCTTGGAGCCATCAGAGCTAGGAGCCATCAGAGCAAAGAGCCATCAGAGCTAGGAGCCATCAGAGCTAGGAGCCATCAGAGCAAAGAGCCATCAGAGCTAGGAGCCATCAGAGCAAAGAGCCATCAGAGCTAGGAGCCATCAGAGCTAGGAGCCATCAGAGCAAAGAGCCATCAGAGCTAGGAGCCATCAGAGCTTGGAGCCATCAGAGCTAGGAGCCATCAGAGCTAGGAGCCATCAGAGCTAGGAGCCATCTGGAGAAAGGTACAGTACATTCATTCTCATTCTAGAGGTAGAAAATTGAAGCCTCTGAGCAGTCTGTTTTATCCATTCCTTCCACAATACATTATTTAGATGAATAATTCACTAATGTACGTGGAACTGTTCAAGAACGGTCCATATTTCTCTGGAGGGTGTTTACTAACATGGCTGCCATGGAACTACTGCATGTGATGTCATTTAGAATGCTCTTTGATTGGTTGAAAACCACAATGACCAATCAAACTCGTTGGCTCATGCCAAATGCCACATTATTCCCTAAAACATCCTATGGGTCCTATGGGCCCTGGTCAAAAGTAGTGCACTAAATAGGGAATAGGGAGCCAACCCTGGTTAAACGTAGTGCAGCGTAGCCTAGTGGTTAGAGCGTTGGACTAGCAACCGGAAGGTTGCAAGTTCAAACCCACGAGCTGACAAGGTACAAATCTGTCGTTCTGCCCCTGAACAGGCAGTTAACCCACTGTTCCTAGGCCATCATTGAAAATAAGAATTTGTTCTTCACTGACTTGCCTAGTTATATAAAAAAATAATTAGGGAGTAGGGTGCCATTTGGGATGCAATTTTCTAGGGTTTTGACAGGCCTCATTCACTACAGGAACACCACAACCCCACCAGCTAGCTGAAGGGTTGTAAAGACCTCTAGCTCTGATCAGTCTCTCCCATCAGCCTGTCTACTGCCCTGTCATAACATCCCTTACTGTCCCCTGTCTATCTGCTGATCTGTCATAACATCCCTTACTGTCCCTGACCTCTAGCTCTGATCTGTCTAACATCCATCAGCCCCTGTCTATCTGCTGATCTGTCATAACATCCCTTACTGTCCCCCTGTCTATCTGCTGATCTGTCATAACATCCATTACTGTCCCCTGTCTATCTGCTGATCTGTCATAACATCCTGTCTATCTGCTGATCTGTTATAACATCCCTTACTGTCCCCTGTCTATCTGCTGATCTGTCATAACATCCCTTACTGTCCCCTGTCTATCTGCTGATCTGTCATCTTCCTTCCTGAAGACAAACAATGTATACGAAATGCTTCAGTCTGGTTTTAGACCCCATCATAGCACTGAGACGGCACTTGTGAAGGTGGTAAATGACATTTTAATGGCAACGGACCGAGGCTCTGCATCTGTCCTCGTGCTCCTAGACCTTAGTGCTGCTTTTGATACCATCAATCACCACATTCTTTTGGAGAGATTGGAAACCCAAATTGGTCTACACGGACATGTTCTGGCCTGGTTTAGATCTTATCTGTCGGAAAGATATCAGTTTGTCTCTGTGAATGGTTTGTCCTCTGACAAATCAACTGTAAATTTCGGTGTTCCTCAAGGTTCTGTTTTAGGACCACTATTGTTTTCACTATATATTTTACCTCTTGGGGATGTTATTCGAAAACATAATGTTAACTTTCACTGCTATGCGGATGACACACAGCTGTACATTTCAATGAAACATGGTGAAGCCCCAAAATTGCCCTCGCTAGAAGCATGTGTTTCAGACATAAGGAAGTGGATGGCTGCAAACTTTCTACTATTAAACACGGACAAAACAGAGATGCTTGTTCTAGGTCCCAAGAAACAAAGAGATCTTCTGTTGAATCTGACAATTAATCTTAATGGTTGTACAGTCGTCTCAAATAAAACTGTGAAGGACCTCGGCGTTACTCTGGACCCTGATCTCTCTTTTGAAGAACATATCAAGACCATTTCGAGGACAGCTTTTTTCAATCAACGTAACATTGCAAAAATCAGAAACTTTCTGTCCAAAAATGATGCAGAAAAATTAATCCATGCGTTTGTCACTTCTAGGTTAGACTACTGCAATGCTCTATTTTCCGGCTACCCGGATAAAGCACTAAATAAACTTCAGTTAGTGCTGAATACGGCTGCTAGAATCCTGACTAGAACCAAAAAATTTGATCATATTACTCCAGTGCTAGCCTCTCTACACTGGCTTCCTGTCAAAGCAAGGGCTGATTTCAAGGTTTTACTGCTAACCTACAAAGCATTACATGGGCTTGCTCCTACCTATCTCTCTGATTTGGTCCTGCCGTACATACCTACACGTACGCTACGGTCACAAGACGCAGGCCTCCTAATTGTCCCTAGAATTTCTAAGCAAACAGCTGGAGGCAGGGCTTTCTCCTATAGAGCTCCATTTTTATGGAACGGTCGGTCTGCCTACCCATGTCAGAGACGCAAACTCGGTCTCAACCTTTAAGTCTTTACTGAAGACTCATCTCTTCAGTGGGTCATATGATTGAGTGTAGTCTGGCCCAGGAGTGGGAAGGTGAACGGAAAGGCTCTGGAGCAACGAACCGCCCTTGCTGTCTCTGCCTGGCCGATTCCCCTCTTTCCACTGGGATTCTCTGCCTCTACCCTGTTACGGGGCTGAGTCACTGGCTTACTGGGGCTCTCTCATGCCGTCCCTGGGGGGGTGCGTCACCTGGGTGGGTTGATTCACTGTTGTGGTCGGCCTGTCTGGGTTGGCGCCCCCCTTGGGTTGTGCCGTGGCGGAGATCTTTGTGGGCTATACTGCCTTGTCTCAGGATGGTAAGTTGGTGGTTGAAGATATCCCTCTAGTGGTGTGGGGGCTGTGCTTTGGCAAAGTGGGTGGGGTTATATCCTTCCTGTTTGGCCCTGTCCGGGTGTCCTCGGATGGGGCCACAGTGTCTCCTGACCCCTCCTGTCTCAGCCTCCAGTATTTATGCTGCATTAGTTTATGTGTCGGGGCTAGGGTCAGTTTGTTATATCTGGAGTACTTCTCCTGTCCTATTCGGTGTCCTGTGTGAATCTAAGTGTGCGTTCTCTAATTCTCTCCTTCTCTCTTTCTTTCTCTCTCTCGGAGGACCTGAGCCCTAGGACCATGCCCCAGGACTACCTGACATGATGACTCCTTGCTGTCCCCAGTCCACCTGGCCATGCTGCTGCTCCAGTTTCAACTGGCCTGGGCCCTAGGACCATGTCCCAGGACTACCTGACATGATGACTCCTTGCTGTCCCCAGTCCACCTGGCCATGCTGCTGCTCCAGTTTCAACTGTTCTGCCTTACTATTATTCAACCATGCTGGTCATTTATGAACATTTGAACATCTTGGCCACGTTCTGTTATAATCTCCACCGGCACAGCCAGAAGAGGACTGGCCACCCCACATATGCTCTCTCTAATTCTCTCTTTCTTTCTCTCTCTCGGAGGACCTGAGCCCTAGGACCGTGCCCCAGGACTACCTGACATGATGACTCCTTGCTGTCCCCAGTCCACCTGACTGTGCTGCTGCTCCAGTTTCAACTGTTCTGCCTTATTATTATTCGACCATGCTGGTCATTTATGAACATTTGAACATCTTGGTCATGTTCTGTTATAATCTCTACCCGGCACAGCCAGAAGAGGACTGGCCACCCCACATAGCCTGGTTCCTCTCTAGGTTTCTTCCTAGGTTTTGGCCTTTCTAGGGAGTTTTTCCTAGCCACCGTGCTTTTACACCTGCATTGTTTGCTGTTTGGGGTTTTAGGCTGGGTTTCTGTACAGCACTTTGAGATATCAGCTGATGTACGAAGGGCTATATAAATAAATTTGATTCGATTTGATTTGATTTGTCATAACATCCCTTACTGCACCCGTCTATCTGCTGATCTGTTATAACATCCATTACTGTCCCCTGTCTATCTGCTTATCTGTCATAACATCCCTTACTGCCCCCTGTCTATCTGCTGATCTGTCATAACATCCATTACTGTCCCTGTCTATCTGCTGATCTGTCATAACATCCATTACTGTCCCTGTCTATCTGCTAATCTGTCATAACATCCCTTACTGCCCCCTGTCTATCTGCTGATCTGTCATAACATCCCTTACTGCCCCCTGTCTATCTGCTGATCTGTTATAACATCCATTACTGTCCCCTGTCTATCTGCTGATCTGTCATAACATCCTTACTGTCCCCTGTCT
The DNA here is from genome assembly GCF_034236695.1 of Oncorhynchus nerka. NCBI lineage: Eukaryota > Metazoa > Chordata > Actinopteri > Salmoniformes > Salmonidae > Oncorhynchus > Oncorhynchus nerka. Next base: position 191,133 of record NW_027040425.1, read on the forward strand.
ATCTGCTGATCTGTCATAACACCCTGTCTAACTGTTGCCCCATGAGAACATCCCTTACTGCCCCCGTCTATCTGTTGCCCCGTGAGAACATCCCTTACTGCCCCCTGTCTATCTTTTGCCCCATGAGAACATCCCTTACTGCCCCCTGTCTATCTGCTGCCCCGTGAGAACATCCCCTACTGCCCCCTGTCTATCTGTTGCCCCATGAGAACATCCCCTACTGCCCCCTGTCTATCTGCTGATCTGTCATAACATCCTGTCTATCTGTTGCCCCATGAGAACATCCCTTACTGCCCCGTCTATCTGTTGCCCCGTGAGAACATCCCTTACTGCCCCCTGTCTATCTGTTGCCCCATGAGAACATCCCTTACTGCCCCCTGTCTATCTGTTGCCCCGTGAGAACATCCCTTACTGCCCCCCGTCTATCTGTTGCCCCATGAGAACATCCCTTACTGCCCCCTGTCTATCTGTTGCCCAGTGAGAACATCCCCTACTACCCCTGTCTATCTGTTGCCCCGTGAGAACATCCCTTACTGCCCCCTGTCTATCTGTTGCCCCGTGAGAACATCCTCTACTGCCCCTGTCTATCTGTTGCCCGTGAGAACATCCTCTACTGCCCCCTGTCTATCTGTTGCCCCATGAGAACATCCCTACTGCCCCTACTACCCCTGTCTATCTGTTGCCCCATGAGAACATCCCTTACTGCCCCTTACTGCCCCCTGTCTATCTGTTGCCCCGTGAGAACATCCCTTACTGCCCCCTGTCTATCTGTTGCCCCATGAGAACATCCCTTACTGCCCCCTGTCTATCTGCTGCCCCTAAGTGAGAACATTCCCTACTGCCCCCTGTCTATCTGCTGCCCCGTGAGAACATCCCTTACTGCCCCCTGTCTATCTGCTGCCCCTGTGAGAACATTCCCTACTGCCCCCTGTCTATCTGCTGCCCCGTGAGAACATCCCTTTCTGCCCCCTGTCTATCTGCTGCCCCGTGAGAACATCCCTTACTGCCCCCTGTCTATCTGCTGCCCCGTGAGAACATCCCTTACTGCCCCCTGTCTATCTGCTGCCCCCGAGAACATCCCTTACTGCCCCTGTCTATCTGTTGCCCAGTGAGAGCATCCCCTACTGCCCCTGTCTATCTGTTGCCCCATGAGAACATCCTCTACTGCCCCCTGTCTATCTGTTGCCCCATGAGAACATCCCTTACTGCCCCTGTCTATCTGTTGCCCCATGAGAACATCCTCTAATGCCCCCTGTCTATCTGTTGCCCAGTGAGAGCATCCCTTACTGCCCCCTGTCTATCTGTTGCCCCATGAGAACATCCTCTAATGCCCCCTGTCTATCTGTTGCCCAGTGAGAGCATCCCTTACTGCCCCCTGTCTATCTGTTGCCCCATGAGAACATCCTCTACTGTCCCCTGGGTCCACTAACAGAGTTGGGATAGCCTCTTTCAAAAGAAGAGCACCTAAGTTGAACAGAGAGGGAGGGGAGAGTGAGAGATGCGTTCATTGAAGCCCTATGTTGTGTGGACTGTCACAAAGACGAAGTGTACTGTACTCCAAAGAGAAGTATTGGAAGACGATATAATGAGGTGTACTATGGTTTTCTCATTCCACTTTGCTGTAAGCTCTTGTCTTTCTGCTGGGAAAGAAAAAAACGATAATGGCCACTTATCATGAAGGTATGAAACTGAGGAGCGTTTGAATAATAGCTGAAGTAAGTGGCATTGAATAACGTAATTTTCTCCATTTCTACAACCAGATACAGCATGTTCAAATGCCTGTGCTTTTAGAGGTGGGTAGCTCTATTAGGATCTCTTCCTTCCCTCCCCCTCCCCCTCCACTCTCTTCCCCCTCTCCTCTCCTCTCCTCTCCTCTCCTCTCCTCTCCTCTCCTCTCCTCTCCTCTCCCTCTCCTCCCCTTCGCCTCCCCTCCCCTTCACCTCCCCTCTCCTCCCTCCCCCTCCACTCTCTTCCCCCTCCCCTCCCATCCCCTCCTCTTCGCCTCCCCTCTCCTCCCTCCCCTCCCCTCCCCTCCCCTCCCCCTCTGCTCTCTAGGCAGTCTGCTAAGCTGGCTGGTCCGTCTACAGCAGCAGCTGTCAAAAGTGGTCTGTCGACATATCAACTTCTCTTCTCACCCGTCCTCCACCAATCACATTCTCGCCCACCCATCCTTCATTTGGGCGATTATTAGCGAGCTGGACAACAGTCAAGAAACTGTACGAATGTATATATGTACATTAGAATTTATACAAAGTTTCAATGTGGTTTTAGTCATTTCTAAGTATATTGTTTTGGATACCGGATGTTCGACATCACTGCTAGAGATCCATCTGTATCTGGGCTCCGGATTCTGGTATCCATTATATCCATACTGCACTGTACATGTCATACTTAACGTCAGACACAGGTACTCTATACATCTGTAACATTCTCTATACATGTATACCTGTATACTCTATACATACTGCAAATAACACCTATTCTATGCACATCTATGCACATCTCTGTTAGTCAGCGTCATAGAAGGCAACATAAAGCCCTGTAATTGTCCCTCTGGTCCCCTGGAGACAGCTTCTCACTGTGTCCCTGACTCACAAGCTGTCACCATACAATACACCTAATACATTGACATAAGGCATGATGGCCTGCTGTCTTCACCCATAGCCCCCCCCCCTGCCATCTAGCTCCCCCCTCTCCTCACCTCTTGGTCCAATTCCTCACCCCTCCTCCTCTCACCCTTGGTTCAGTACCCCCCCCTCCTCCATCCTCTCTCCCCTCCTCCCTAACCCCTATCTCCCAATACCTTCCCTCTACCCCTCTCCTCTATCCTCTCACCCCTCCTCCTCTCACCCTTGGTTCAGTACCCCCCCCCTCCTCCATCCTCTCTCCCCTCCTCCCTAACCCCTATCTCCAATACCTCCCCTCTACCCCTCTCCCCTCTCCTCTATCCTCTCACCCCTCCTCCCTAACCCCTATCTCTAATACCTTCCCTCTACCTCTCTCCTCTCACTCCTCCCCTCTCCCCTCTACCCCTACCCCTCTCCTCTATCCTCTCATCTCCCCCTCTCCCTGTCCCTCCCCTCTCTACCCCTCTCCTCTATCCTCTCACCCTCCTCCCTAACCCCTATCTCCAATACCTTCCCTCTACCTCTACCTCTCTCCTCTATCCTCTCAACCCTCCCCTGTCCCCTCTACCCTAACCCTCTCCTCTACTCCCCCTGTCCCCTCTCTACCCCTAACCCCTCTCCTCTACCCCCTCCCCTGTCCCCTACCCCTAACCCTCTCCTCTACTCCCCCCTGTCCCCTCTACCCCTAACCCTCTCCTCTACCCCTCCCCTGTCCCCTCTCTACCCCTAACCCTCTCCTCTCCCCCGCCCTGTCCCCTCTACCCCTAACCCTCTCCTCTACCCCCTGTCCCCCTCTACCCCTAACCCTCTCCTCTACCCCCTCCCCTGTCCCTCTACCCCTAACCCTCTCCTCTACTCCCCTGTCCCCCCTACCCTAACCCTCTCCTCTACCCCCTCCCCTGTCCCCTCTACCCCTAACCCTCTCCTCTACCCCCTCCCCTGTCCCCTCTACCCCTAACCCTCTCCTCTACCCCCCTCCCTGTCCCCTCTACCCTAACCCTCTCCTCTATGTACAGGGTCTAATGTATATGTACAGGGCATAATGTATATGTATATAATGTATATGTACATAATGTATATGTATATAATGTATATAATGACTGCACCCCCTTGAACTTCTTTCACATTATTTTGCATTATGAAGTGGGATTGAAATAGATTTAATTATAATTCTTGGTCATTGACAAAGACAAAATAGTCTGTTTTTACAAATTAAATTAATTTGACATATATGTCCTAAAATTAGTTCAGAAGTAAAATGTGGCTTTAACAAATCACATAATAAGTTATATGGACTCACTTTGAAATATTAGGAGTCCACATGATTTTTTTGAATGATCATTTCCTCTGTCCCCCATATATACAACATCTGTACTGTCGCACGGTTGGTTAAGGGCTCATAAGTAAGCATCTCACTGTAAGGTCTACTACACTTGTTGTATTCAGCATCTCACTGTAAGGTCTACTACACTTGTTGTATTCAGCATCTCACTGTAAGGTCTACTACACCTGTTGTATTCAGCATCTCACTGAAAGGTCTACTATACCTGTTGTATTCAGCATTTCACTGTGAGGTCTACTATACCTGTTGTATTCAGCATTTCACTGTAAGGTCTACTATACCTGTTGTATTCAGCATCTCACTGTAAGGTCTACTACACCTGTTGTATTCAGCATTTCACTGTGAGGTCTACTACACCTGTTGTATTCATCATTTCACTGTAAGGTCTACTACACCTGTTGTATTCAGCATTTCACTGTAAGGTCTACTACACCTGTTATATTCAGCATCTCACTGTAAGGTCTACTACACTTGTTGTATTCAGCATCTCACTGTAAGGTCTACTACACCTGTTGTATTCAGCATTTCACTGTAAGGTCTACTACACCTGTTATATTCAGCATCTCACTGTAAGGTCTACTACACTTGTTGTATTCAGCATCTCACTGTAAGGTCTACTACACCTGTTGTATTCAGCATTTCACTGTAAGGTCTAATACACCTGTTATATTCAGCATTTCACTGTGAGGTCTACTACACCTGTTGTATTCAGCATTTCACTGAGGTCTACTACACCTGTTGTATTCAGCATTTCACTGTAAGGTCTACTACACCTGTTGTATTCAGCATTTCACTGTGAGGTCTACTACACCTGTTGTATTCAGCATTTCACTGTGAGGTCTACTACACCTGTTGTATTCAGCATTTCACTGTGAGGTCTACTACACCTGTTGTATTCAGCATTTCACTGTGAGGTCTACTACACCTGTTGTATTCAGCATCTCACTGTAAGGTCTACTACACCTGTTATATTCAGCATCTCACTGTAAGGTCTACTACACCTGTTATATTCAGCATCTCACTGTAAGGTCTACTACAGCTGTTGTATTCAGCATCTCACTGTAAGGTCTACTACACCTGTTGTATTCAGCATTTCACTGTGAGGTCTACTACAGCTGTTGTATTCAGCATCTCACTGTAAGGTCTACTACACCTGTTGTATTCAGCATTTCACTGTGAGGTCTACTACACCTGTTGTATTCAGCATTTCACTGTGAGGTCTACTACACCTGTTGTATTCAGCATTTCACTGTGAGGTCTACTACACCTGTTGTATTCAGCATTTCACTGTGAGGTCTACTACACCTGTTGTATTCAGCATTTCACTGTGAGGTCTACTACACCTGTTGTATTCAGCATTTCACTGTGAGGTCTACTACACCTGTTGTATTCAGCATTTCACTGTGAGGTCTACTACACCTGTTGTATTCAGCATTTCACTGTGAGGTCTACTACACCTGTTGTATTCAGCATTTCACTGTGAGGTCTACTACACCTGTTGTATTCAGCATTTCACTGTGAGGTCTACTACACCTGTTGTATTCAGCATTTCACTGTGAAGTCTACTACACCTGTTGTATTCAGCATTTCACTGTAAGGTCTACTAAACCTGTTGTATTCAGCATTTCACTGTAAGGTCTACTACACCTGTAGTATTCAGCATTTCACTGTAAGGTCTACTACACCTGTTGTATTCAGCATTTCACTGTGAGGTCTACTACACCTGTTGTATTCAGCATTTCACTGTAAGGTCTACTACACCTGTTGTATTCAGCATTTCACTGTAAGGTCTACTACACCTGTTGTATTCAGCATTTCACTGTAAGGTCTACTACACCTGTTGTATTCAGCATTTCACTGTGAGGTCTACTACACCTGTTGTATACTGCATTACACTGTAAGGTCTACTACACCTGTTGTATTCAGCATTTCACTGTAAGGTCTACTACACCTGTTGTATTCAGCATTTCACTGTGAGGTCTACTACACCTGTTGTATTCAGCATTTCACTGTGAGGTCTACTACACCTGTTGTATTCAGCATTTCACTGTAAGGTCTACTACACCTGTTGTATTCAGCATTTCACTGTAAGGTCTACTACACCTGTTGTATTCAGCATTTCACTGTGAGGTCTACTACACCTGTTGTATTCAGCATTTCACTGTGAGGTCTACTACACCTGTTGTATTCAGCATTTCACTGTGAGGTCTACTACACCTGTTGTATTCAGCATTTCACTGTAAGGTCTACTACACCTGTTGTATTCAGCATTTCACTGTAAGGTGTACTACACCTGTTGTATTCAGCATTTCATTGTAAGGTCTACTACACCTGTTGTATTCAGCATTTCACTGTGAGGTCTACTACACCTGTTTTATTCAGCATTTCACTGTAAGGTGTACTACACCTGTTGTATTCAGCATTTCATTGTAAGGTCTACTACACCTGTTGTATTCAGCATTTCACTGTGAGGTCTACTACACCTGTTGTATTCAGCATTTCATTGTAAGGTCTACTACACCTGTTGTATTCAGCATTTCACTGTAAGGTCTACTACACCTGTTGTATTCAGCATTTCACTGTAAGGTCTACTACACCTGTTGTATTCAGCATTTCACTGTAAGGTCTACTACACCTGTTGTATTCAGCATTTCACTGTAAGGTCTACTACACCTGTTGTAGCACATAGCCAAGACAATGCAGGAGTGGCTTTTGGAACTAATCAAGATATATTTATTAGTGTTTAATTTTTCATTCATCTTTAAAAAATATTAGCATTTTGTCTTCCATTTTGACATTACACAGTATTGTGTGTAGATTGTTGACACACAAAAACACACAAATAAAACCATTTTAATCCCACTTTGTAACACAATAACATGTGTAGACTTTCTACACTCAGAAAAGAGGGTTCCAAAAGGGTTCCTTGCAGAAGGTTCTACCAAGAACCGTTTTGGTCAGAAGAACCCTTTTGGAAGACAAGGGTTCTTTGTAAGGCAAAGGGTTCCACCTAGAACCTTTAACGTCATAAGAACCGTTTTTGGAAGAAAGGGTTCTTTGACGGTTCTTTGGAAGGCAGGAAGGATTATTCGGAAGGGTTCTACCATAGAGCCATCTATAATATTTCCCAGCATGCTCTATTGCAGCGATATGTTCAGAAATGTTTTGTTTTACTGTGATATGTGTGATTTTGCATGTACATTGAATGTTTAATTAATGTAACGCCACACATAGACAGATAACATACCGTTTTCTAAATGAATCTGTTAGTAATTGGATTTATTGCAAACGTTACTGTTTCAGTTAAAAGATAATTGAGGTAGTCTCAGTATTCGATCTTCCCTACCCTGGCAGTCATTCTGAATGCAGGTTACAGGTGACTAACAATTCCACTAATTGGATATCATAACTCTGGCTGGATTCCAATAGGTATAACAAATCACTTTGCAATCCAGCATAGTTAAAATTAAATAAAAAATGTAACCTTTATTTAACTAGACAAGTCAGTTATTTACAATGACGACCTACACCGACCAAACCCGGACGACGCTGAGCCAATTGTGAGCCGCCTTATGGGACTCCTAATCACGGCCGGTTATGATACAGGCTGGAATCAAACCAGGGTGTCTGTAGTGTAGTCTCTAGCACTGAGATGCAGTGCCTTAAACTGCTGTGCCACTCGGGAGCCCAAAATCATAACCTATAGAATTAACCCATAGTAACCTATAGAATGAGCCCATAGTAACCTATAGAATGAATCCATAGTAACCTATAGAATGAACCCATAGTAACCTACAGAATGAACCCATAGTAACCTACATAATGAACCCATAGTAACCTACATAATAAACCCATAGTAACCTACATAATAAACCCATAGTAACCTATAGAATGAACCCATAGTAACCTACAGAATGAATCCATAGTTACCTATAGAATTAATCCATAGTAACCTATAGAATGAACCCATAGTAACCTATAGACTGAATCCACAGTAGCCTATAGAATGAACCCATAGTAACCTATAGAATGAACCCATAGTAACCTATAGACTGAATCGATAGTAACCTATAGAATGAACCCATAGTAACCTATAGAATGAACCCATAGTAACCTACATAATGAATCCATAGTAACCTACATCATGAATCCATAGTAACCTACATCATGAATCCATAGTAACATACATAATGAATCCATAGTCACCTACATAATGAATCCATAGTAACCTACATAACGAATCCATAGTAACCTATAGAATGAACCCATAGTAACCTATAGAATGAACCCATATTGACCTATAGAATGAACCCATAGTAACGAACCCATAGTCACCTACATAATAAACCCATAGTAACCTATAGACTGAATCCACAGTAGCCTATAGAATGAACCCATAGTAACCTATAGAATGAACCCATAGTAACCTATAGACTGAATCGATAGTAACCTATAGAATGAACCCATAGTAACCTATAGAATGAACCCATAGTAACCTACATAATGAATCCATAGTAACCTACATCATGAATCCATAGTAACATACATAATGAATCCATAGTCACCTACATAATGAATCCATAGTAACCTACATAATGAATCCATAGTAACCTATAGAATGAACCCATAGTAACCTATAGAATGAACCCATATTGACCTATAGAATGAACCCATAGTAACGAACCCATAGTAACCTATAGAATGAACCCATAGTCACCTACATAATAAACCCATAGTAACGAACCCATAGTGACCTACATAATGAATCCATAGTAACCTACATAATGAATCCATAGTAACCTACATAATGAATCCATAGTAACCTACATAATAAACCCATAGTAACCTATAGAATGAACCCATAGTGACCTACAGAATGAATCCATAGTATCCTATAGAATGAATCCATAGTAACCTATAGAATGAACCCATAGTGACCTACATAATGAATCCATAGTAACCTATAGAATGAATCCATAGTGACCTACATAATGAACCCATAGTAACCTACAGAATGAATCCATAGTAACCTATAGAATGAAACCATAGTAACCTACATAATAAACCCATAGTAACCTACATAATGAACCCATAGTAACCTACAGAATGAATCCATAGTAACCTATAGAATGAAACCATAGTAACCTACATAATAAACCCATAGTAACCTACAGAATGAACCCATAGTAACCTACATAACGAATCCATAGTAACCTATAGAATGAATCCATAGTAACCTACATAATGAACCCATAGTAACCTACATAATGAATCCATAGTGACCTACATAATAAACCCATAGTAATGAACCCATAGTGACCTACATAATGAACCCATAGTAACCTACAGAATGAACCCATAGTAACCTACATAATGAACCCATAGTAACCTACATAATGAACCCATAGTAACCTACATAATGAATCCATAGTAACCTACAAAATGAACCCATAGTAACCTACATAATGAACCCATAGTAACCTTCATAATAAACCCATAGTAACCTATATAATGAACCCATAGTAACCTACATAATGAACCCATAGTAACCTACATAATGAACCCATAGTGACCTACATAATGAACCCATAGTAACCTACATAATGAACCCATAGTAACCTACAGAATGAATCCATAGTAACCTACATAATGAACCCATAGTAACCTACAGAATGAACCCATAGTAACTTTCAAAACGAATCCATAGTGACCTATAGAATGAATCCATAGTAACCTACATAATGAATCCATAGTAACCTACATAATGAACCCATAGTAACCTACATAATGAATCCATAGTGACCTACATAATAAACCCATAGTAATGAACCCATAGTGACCTACATAATGAACCCATAGTAACCTACAGAATGAACCCATAGTAACCTACATAATGAACCCATAGTAACCTACATAATGAACCCATAGTAACCTACAGAATGAATCCATAGTGACCTATAGAATGAATCCATAGTAACCTACATAATAAACCCATAGTAACCTATAGAATGAATCCATAGTAACCTACATAATGAACCCATAGTAACCTATAGAATGAATCCATAGTAACCTACATAATGAACCCATAGTAACCTATAGAATGAACCCATAGTAACCTACATAATAAACCCATAGTAACCTACATAATGAACCCATAGTAACCTATAGAATGAATCCATAGTAACCTACAGAATGAATCCATAGTAACCTACATAATGAACCCATAGTAACCTACATAATGAATCCATAGTAACCTACAAAATGAACCCATAGTAACCTACATAATGAACCCATAGTAACCTACATAATAAACCCATAGTAACCTACATAATGAACCCATAGTAACCTATAGAATGAATCCATAGTAACCTACAGAATGAACCCATAGTAACCTACATAATGAACCCATAGTAACCTACATAATGAATCCATAGTAACCTACAAAATGAATCCATAGTAACCTATAGAATGAATCCATAGTAACCTATAGAATGAATCCATAGTAACCTACATAATAAACCCATAGTAACCTATATAATGAACCCATAGTAACCTATAGAATGAATCCATAGTAACCTACAGAATGAATCCATAGTAACCTACAAAATGAACCCATAGTAACCTATAGAATGAATCCATAGTAACCTATAGAATGAATCCATAGTAACCTACATAATAAACCCATAGTAACCTACATAATGAATCCATAGTAACCTACATAATGAACCCATAGTAACCTACATAATAAACCCATAGTAACCTACATAATAAACCCATGGTAACCTATAGAATGAATCCATAGTAACCTACATAATAAACCCATAGTAACCTACATAATAAACACATAGTAACCTATAGAATGAATCCATAGTAACCTACATAATAAACCCATAGTAACCTACATAATAAACCCATAGTAACCTATAGAATGAATCCATAGTAACCTACATAATAAACCCATAGTAACCTACATAATAAACCCATAGTAACCTATATAATGAATCCATGGTAACCTACAGAATGAACCCATAGTAACCTATAGAATGAATCCTTAGTAGCTATAGAATGAATCCATAGTAACCTACATAATAAACCCATAGTAACCTATAGAATGAATCCATAGTAACCTACATAATAAACCCATAGTAACCTATAGAATAAACCCATAGTAACCTACATAATAAACCCATAGTAACCTATAGAATGAATCCATAGTAACCTACATAATAAACCCATAGTAACCTACATAATAAACCCATAGTAACCTATAGAATGAATCCATAGTAACCTACATAATAAACCCATAGTAACCTACATAATAAACCCATAGTAACCTATAGAATGAATCCATAGTAACCTACATAATAAACCCATAGTAACCTACATAATAAACCCATAGTAACCTATAGAATGAATCCATAGTAACCTATAGAATGACCCCATAGTAACCTTCATAATAAACCCATAGTAACCTATAGAATGAATCCATAGTAACCTTCATAATAAACCCATAGTAACCTATAGAATGAATCCATAGCAACCTATAGAATGAATCCATAGTAACCTACATAATGAACCCATAGTAACCTACATAATGAATCCATAGTAACCTATAGAATGCATCCATAGTAACCTATAGAATGAATCCATAGTAACCTACATAATTAACCCATAGTAACCTATAGAATGAATCCATAGTAACCTATAGAATGAATCCATAGTAACCTATAGAATGAATCCATAGTAACCTATAGAATGAATCCATAGTAACGTATAGAATGAATCCATAGTAACCTATAGAATGAATCCATAGTAACCTACATAATGAACCCATAGTAACCTACATAATGAATCCATAGTAACCTATAGAATGGATCCATAGTAACCTACATAATAAACCCATAGTAACCTATAGAATGAATCCATAGTAACCTATAGAATGAATCCATAGTAACCTATAGAATGAATCCATAGTAACCTATAGAATGAATCCATAGTAACGTATAGAATGAATCCATAGTAACCTATAGAATGAATCCATAGTAACCTACATAATGAACCCATAGTAACTTACATAATGAATCCATAGTAACCTATAGAATGAATCCATAGTAACCTACATAATAAACCCATAGTAACCTATAGAATGAATCCATAGTAACCTATAGAATGAATCCATAGTAACCTACATAATAAACCCATAGTAACCTATAGAATGAATCCATAGTAACCTACATAATAAACCCATAGTAACCTATAGAATGAATCCATAGCAACCTATAGAATGAATCCATAGTAACCTACATAATAAACCCATAGTAACCTATAGAATGAATCCATAGTAACCTATAGAATGAATCCATAGTAACCTATAGAATGAACCCATAGTAACCTACATAATGAATCCATAGTAACCTATAGAATGCATCCATAGTAACCTATAGAATGAATCCATAGTAACCTACATAATTAACCCATAGTAACCTATAGAATGAATCCATAGTAACCTATAGAATGAATCCATAGTAACCTATAGAATGAATCCATAGTAACCTATAGAATGAATCCATAGTAACGTATAGAATGAATCCATAGTAACCTATAGAATGAATCCATAGTAACCTACATAATGAACCCATAGTAACCTACATAATGAATCCATAGTAACCTATAGAATGGATCCATAGTAACCTACATAATAAACCCATAGTAACCTATAGAATGAATCCATAGTAACCTATAGAATGAATCCATAGTAACCTATAGAATGAATCCATAGTAACCTATAGAATGAATCCATAGTAACGTATAGAATGAATCCATAGTAACCTATAGAATGAATCCATAGTAACCTACATAATGAACCCATAGTAACTTACATAATGAATCCATAGTAACCTATAGAATGAATCCATAGTAACCTACATAATAAACCCATAGTAACCTATAGAATGAATCCATAGTAACCTATAGAATGAATCCATAGTAACCTACATAATAAACCCATAGTAACCTATAGAATGAATCCATAGTAACCTACATAATAAACCCATAGTAACCTATAGAATGAATCCATAGCAACCTATAGAATGAATCCATAGTAACCTACATAATAAACCCATAGTAACCTATAGAATGAATCCATAGTAACCTATAGAATGAATCCATAGTAACCTATAGAATGAATCCATAGTAACCTACATAATGAATCTATAGTAACCTTCATAATGAACCCATAGTAACCTATAGAATGAATCCATAGTAACCTATAGAATGAATCCATAGTAACATATAGAATGAACCCATAGTAACCTATAGAATTAATCCATAGTAACCTATAGAATGAATCCATAGTAACCTATAGAATGAACCCATAGTAACCTATAGAATGAATCCATAGTAACCTATAGAATGAATCCATAGTAACCTATAGAATGAATCCATAGTAACCTACATAATAAACCCATAGTAACCTATAGAATGAATCCAAAGTAACCTATAGAATGAACCCATAGTAACCTATAGACTGAATCGATAGTAACCTATAGAATGAATCCATAGTAACCTATAGAATGAATCCATAGCAACCTATAAAATGAATCCATAGTAACCTACATAATGAACCCATAGTAACCTATAGAATGAATCCATAGCAACCTATAGAATGAATCCATAGTAACCTATAGAATGAATCCATAGTAACCTACATAATGAACCCATAGCAACCTATAGAATGAATCCATAGCAACCTATAGAATGAATCCATAGTAACCTATAGAATAAACCCATAGTAACCTATAGAATGAATCCATAGTAACCTACATAATGAACCCATAGTAACCTATAGAATGAATCCATAGTAACCTATAGAATGAATCCATAGTAACATATAGAATGAACCCATAGTAACCTATAGAATTAATCCATAGTAACCTATAGAATGAATCCATAGTAACCTATAGAATGAACCCATAGTAACCTATAGAATGAATCCATAGTAACCTATAGAATGAATCCATAGTAACCTATAGAATGAATCCATAGTAACCTACATAATAAACCCATAGTAACCTATAGAATGAATCCATAGTAACCTATAGAATGAACCCATAGTAACCTATAGACTGAATCGATAGTAACCTATAGAATGAATCCATAGTAACCTATAGAATGAATCCATAGCAACCTATAGAATGAATCCATAGTAACCTACATAATGAACCCATAGTAACCTATAGAATGAATCCATAGCAACCTATAGAATGAATCCATAGTAACCTATAGAATGAATCCATAGTAACCTACATAATGAACCCATAGCAACCTATAGAATGAATCCATAGCAACCTATAGAATGAATCCATAGTAACCTATAGAATAAACCCATAGTAACCTATAGAATGAATCCATAGTAACCTACATAATGAACCCATAGTAACCTATAGAATGAATCCATAGTAACCTATAGAATAAACCCATAGTAACCTATAGAATGAATCCATAGTAACCTATAGAATAAACCCATAGTAACCTATAGAATGAATCCATAGTAACCTATAGAATGAATCCATAGCAACCTATAGAATGAATCCATAGTAACCTACAGAATGAATCCATAGTAACCTATAGAATGAATCCATAGTAACCTATAGAATGAATCCATAGTAACCTATAGAATGAATCCATAGTAACCTATAGAATGAACCCATAGTAACCTATAGAATGAATCCATAGTGACCTATAGAATGAATCCATAGTAACCTATAGAATGAATCCATAGTAACCTACAGAATGAATCCATAGTGACCTATAGAATGAATCCATAGTAACCTATAGAATGAATCCATAGTAACCTACATAATGAACCCATAGTAACCTATAGAATGAATCCATAGCAACCTATAGAATGAATCCATAGTAACCTATAGAATGAATCCATAGTAACCTATAGAATGAATCCATAGCACAGACAAAATGCAATGTAGGCAGTGAGGGATCAAGTATGCCTTCACTAATACACGCTTCAAAGAGAAGCCATAACATCCTATTAAAAAGGATGACAAAAAGACCCACCCCTATTCCAACCTATCAAGGAAAAGTACATTGTCTCTGGACCTATAGCGTCGCTTTACGATGCGTTCTAAATGTCAGCGCTCTCAACTCTTATTGGTCGATTTCTGCTGTACATAATAACTTGCTCCCTCGGCAGGCGCTCGTGATGTGCATGCATTAAATTGAAGCCGTGGACGTCACAGGTACCGGATTTCGGTCTAACGTTCTAAAGCTCGGGTCTTACCGATAAACATGGCGCCTTCCTTAGTCTTTTCCGCCGCCATCGCAGCTCCCTCCTTAGTCTTCTCCGCGGCCATCGCCATGCCGTCTTTAGCTTTGGACAACCCTTTCATGAACACATCCATCTCGACCCTGGTCCTGGAGCTCTGGAGAGATGCAAAGAAGCATGAATCACGTCCCATGTAGTCTCTATTGTATCGGCCTATAGTGCTATACCGTAGTAACGTGGTAGGCCTAGTACTAGTTATATGCTAACGGAAAGATACGTCTAAAGAAGAAACAAAAGTCCTGAAGCAGAGCGTTGTATATATGTATGATGAATTATTTTGTATTCGGTAGGGTCCTGGAGATCTGGAGAGGAGGGAATGGGATCCCATTACAACACTGATTGTCAGTAGTTTACCATGCGTTATTATATACAGTTATGTGGCACTAGTTACACGGTAATTAATGACTGTTTTTGACGGATTGATTGCGCTGGAGAGCCATACCCAATACAATGATAACTGTCCATGGTGCTGAAAGAGCGCCTTTTAATGACGTATTCTGAATGAGTTGTATTCGGTATTTCTCGGTTATGGACTGTAGTTGATTTATTGTCAGATGAGGAGGATGTTAGTAGCTTAACGCATGTAACTAGCTTTCACTGTTCCCCTTTTCTCTTTCGTGTTTTCTTCCTTCTAATACCATAGATGTCACTTTGTGTCTAGGTTTTCATTGGTTGCGATAACGGAAGAATGGGGATTGGAGGAAGCCTCCGGTCACCGTTCACAGTTGGCCTCGATAGCCGAACCTCTCTGCCACAGACCAGTCATTATAGTAAAGGACGTTATTTATTTTTTTCGCACCTCCTCCCTTCTCTTTCTCCAAATGTCATGAAATATCCAGAGAGAGCGAGAGAATGGGGGAAAAATGTTTATATGAAATGGTTAAATGTGCTCGCGGTCATTAATTATTACTTGTAATATTACTCTTAATGTCCGCGCGAGCCGAGGACAAGTCAGGAAGTTGAATTTGAAATAGCGCCTATGTGATCTACCTATTTAACCCAGCGCATTACATGTGATATTGCCTAGCCCTACTATTCTATGTGGGGAAGGGGAGGGAGAAAACTACGTGATGCTCATCACGGGCACCAAGAACAATATGTATTTTGTCAATAAATACGTATATATCTACAGGGTAGAATATGACATAAAACAAATATTTCTATTAATTAAAAAAATCAAATACACGATTTAATCAATCATTTCGATGCGTTAATATTATAATAATTATTAGGCTACTGTACCTTATAGAGAACGCCCATTCAGGAAATTATGTCTCGTCAATTTTCTCTTCTAATGCAACAATTGCTCTTTCGGCCTTTCATCAGATTTCCGTTTGACACTGATTTAATTCAACGTGTTGGTTATCTATAATTGACACGGATCAGTTAAATAATAAACTAAAATATTTGTAGCCTTCAATGACCCCCCCCCCCCCTCTCCTATAAAACGTACCGTTATAATGTCGATATTATTTCCATACAACCTCCTAAATGTTTTTCCTTTCTCTCGACGCCAAACACAAATATCACAACAAACATCATGAAATCCTCTTACCTTTTCTTTACAAAGATGACTTGTTTCCTCGAGGTTCTATTGCCCAGCTGATTCAAATATCGCCTAGAACGGGAGCTGCTGTCGGTAACTGATCTCTAGGTAGGTGGGCCTTCCTCGGGATTGTCTGTCCGTCGACCAATAGGAAGCGACTGAACACGTAGCCCCCTTTTTCATTGATCATTCCAACAGCACGACATCAACATCACTATCATCATCATCGTGACCATCAACAATAGTCTTTACCCCTTTAAAATAGAAAACACATTACATCATTTGTTATTATGAGTATGTGTCTGACAGACAATTAGTCAAAGTAGTATTAGCAACAGCAGTGGGAGTATCAGCAGGCCTGCCAATTATAAGGTGATTATCAATGTTCGGAAAATGTTCTCTAACTGAAAAATGTTATCTGACTGAAAAATGTTCACTAACTGAAAAATGTTATCTAACTGAAAAATGTTATCTGACTGAAAAATGTTCTCTCACTGAAAAATGTTCTCTAACTGAAAAATGTTCTCTGACTGAAAAATGTTCTCTGACTGAAAAATGTTCTCTAACTGAAAAATGTTATCTGACTGAAAAATGTTCTCTGGCTGAAAAATGTTCTCTGACTGAAAAATGGGGAACTAACAGATTATACTGTTATGTCGTTTGTTTCATTTGTTTTGCACGTGTACGGAGTGAAGATGGGCAATTATGTTATGTGACGACGTGAAACGGAGAGAGTCGATTGGTCAAGAAGAGCGGTGACTTGATGACATCAGGTGTAACGGCTTTCTTCCGTCGAAGGAGAGTCGGACCAAAATGCAGCGTGGTTAGTTCAATACATCTTTAATAAGGAAAAACACGAACAATACAAAAACAAGAAACGGAACGTGAAAACCTATACAGCCTATCTGGTGAAATACAAAACACACTGAGACAGGAACAATCACCCACAAAACACACAGTGAAACCCAGGCTACCTAAATATGGTTCCCAATCAGAGACAATGAGAATCACCTGACTCTGATTGAGAACCGCCTCAGGCAGCCATAGCCTATGCTAGACACCCCTACTCAGCCACAATCCCAATGCCTACTAAAACCCCAATATGACAACACAATAAACCCATGTCACACCCTGGCCTGACCAAATAACTAAAGAAAACACAAAATACTAAGACCAAGGCGTGACAGAACCCCCCCCCCTAAGGTGCGGACTGCCGGACGCACATCAAAACCATAGGGAGGGTCCGGGTGGGCGTCTGTCCATGGTGGCGGCTCCGGCACGGGACGTGGACCCCACTCCATAAATGTCTTAGTTCCTCCCCCTCGCGTCCTAGGATAGTCCACTCTCGCCGCCGACCATGGCCTAATAACCCTCACCAAGGACCACACAGGACTGAGGGGCAGCTCGGGACTGAGGTAGAAGCTCGGGACTGAGGGGAAGCTCGGGACTGAGGTAGAAGCTCGGGACTGAGGGGAAGCTCGGGACTGAGGGGAAGCTCGGGACTGAGGGGAAGCTCGGCACTGAGGGGAAGCTCAACACTGAGGGGAAGCTCAACACCGAGGGGAAGCTCAACACTGAGGGGAAGCTCAACACTGAGGGGAAGCTCGGCACTGAGGGGAAGCTCAACACTGAGGGGAAGCTCAACACTGAGGGGAAGCTCAACACTGAGGGGAAGCTCAGCACTGAGGGGAAGCCCAGCACTAAGGGGAAGCCCAGCACTGAGAGGAAGCTCAGCACTGAGAGGAAGCTCAGGCAGGTAGTTGGCTCCGGCAGATCCTGGCTGGCTGGCGGATCTGGAAGAGTCTGGTTGACTGGCAGATCTGGAAGAGTCTGGCTGACTGGCAGATCTGGCTGCTCTATGCAGACTGGCAGCTCTGGCTGCTCCATGCAGACTGACAGCTCTGGCTGCTCTATGCAGACTGGCAGCTCTATGCAGACTGGCAGCTCTGGCTGCTCCATGCAGACTGGCTGCTCTATGCAGACTGGCTGCTCTATGCAGACTGGCAGCTCTGGCTGCTCCATGCAGACTGGCTGCTCTATGCAGACTGGCTGCTCTATGCAGACTGTCAGCTCTGGCTGCTCCATGCAGACTGGCAGCTCTATGCAGACTGGCTGCTCTATGCAGTCTGGCAGCTCTGGCTGCTCCATGCAGACTGGCTGCTCTATGCAGACTGGCAGCTCTGGCTGCTCCATGCAGACTGGCAGCTCTATGCAGACTGGCTGCTCTATGCAGACTGGCTGCTCTATGCAGACTGGCTGCTCTATGCAGACTGGCTGCGCCATGCAGACTGGCAGCTCTATGCAGACTGGCTGCTCTATGCAGACTGGCAGCTCTGGCTGCTCCATGCAGACTGGCAGCTCTATGCAGACTGGCTGCTCTATGCAGACTGGCTGCTCTATGCAGACTGGCTGCTCTATGCAGACTGGCTGCTCCATGCAGACTGGCAGCTCTATGCAGACTGGCTGCTCTATGCAGACTGGCAGCTCTGGCTGCTCCATGCAGACTGGCAGCTCTATGCAGACTGGCTGCTCTATGCAGACTGGCTGCTCTATGCAGACTGGCTGCTCCATGCAGACTGGCAGCTCTATGCAGACTGGCTGCTCTATGCAGACTGGCAGCTCTGGCTGCTCCATGCAGACTGGCAGCTCTATGCAGACTGGCAGCTCTATGCAGACTGGCAGCTCTGGCTGCTCCATGCAGACTGGCAGCTCTATGCAGACTGGCAGCTCTATGCAGACTGGCAGCTCTATGCAGACTGGCTGCTCCATGCAGACTGGCAGCTCTGGCTGCTCCATGCAGTCTGACAGCTCTGGCTGCTCCATGTAGACTGGCAGCTCTGGCTGCTCCATGCAGACTGACAGCTCTGGCTGCTCCATGCAGTCTGACAGCTCTGGCTGCTCCATGCAGACTGGCAGCTCTGGCTGCTCCATGCAGTCTGACAGCTCTGGCTGCAGCTCTTGCTGCTCATGCAGTCTGGCAGCTCTTGCTGCTCCATGCAGACTGGCAGCTCTGGCTGCTCCATGCAGACTGGCAGCTCTGGCTGCTCCATGCAGACTGACAGCTCTGGCTGCTCCATGCAGACTGGCAGCTCAGGCTGCTCCATGCAGGCTGGCAGCTCAGGCTGCGCTGAACAGGCAGGAGACTCCAGCAGCGCTGTAGAGGAGGAAGGCTCTAGCTGCGCTGAACAGATGGGAGGCTCCGGCAGCGCAGGAGAGGAGAAAGGCTCTGGCTGCGCTAAACAGGCGGGAGACTCCAGCAGCGCTGTAGAAGAGGAAGGCTCTGGCTGCGCTGAACAGGCGGGAGGCTCCGGCAGCGCTGTAGAGGAGGAAGGCTCTGGCTGCGCTAAACAGGCGGGAGACTCCGGCAGCGCAGGAGAGGAGAAAGGCTCTGGCAGCGCTAAACAGGCGGGACGCACTGAAGGCCTGGTGCGTGGTGCTGGAACTGGTGGTACTGGTACTGGAGAGCCTGAGAGCAGAGCTGGCACAGGACGTGCAAGGCTAGGTAGGTACACAGGAGGCCTAGTGCGTGAGGCTGGCACAATTTTCACCAGCCGACTAACACGCACCTCAGGACGAGTATGGAGCGCTGACCCAGGTGCCATCAAATCCCCGACTCGCTCCGTCGGACGAATATCGTACCTAAAGCACCAAACTAGCAAGTCCCTCATTTCTCTCTCCTCCACTTTCCCCATTAACTCCTTCACAGTCTCTGTTTCGCTCACCTCCAACACCGGCTCTGGTTCTGGTCTCCTCCTTGGCTCCTCACGATAAACAGGGAGAGTTGGCTCAGGTCTGACTCCTGACTCTGCCACTCTCTCCTGAGCCTCCCCCAATACATTTTTGGGGCGGACTCTCGGGCTTCCATCCGCGTCGCCGTGCTGCCTCTTCATACCAGCGCCTTTCCGCTTTCACCACCTCCAGTTCTTCTTTGGGGCGGCGATATTCTCCAGGCTGTGTCCAGGGTCCTTTTCCGTCCAATATCTCCTCCCACGTCCAGAAGTCCTGTGATCGCTGCTCCTCACGATAAACAGGGGGAATTGGCTCAGGTCTGAACCCTGACTCTGCCACACTCTCCCTGAGCCCCCCCAAGACATTTTTGGGGCTGACTCTCAGGCTTCCTTCTGCGCCGCCGTGCTTTTCTCTTCGACTCCATTCTCATATAGCCCTCTTCGCACTGCTCCAGCGAATCCCAGGCGGGCTCCGGCACTCTCTCTGGGTCGACCGCCCACCTGTCTATTTCCTCCCAAGTCGTATACTCTATACTCTTGCTGTCCATAACGTCCTCCCATGTCCATTCCTCTTTTCGCTGCTGTTGCTGTCGCTGCCTGTCACCACGCTGCTTGGTCCAGTTGTGGTGGGTGATTCTGTAACGGCTTTCTTCTGCGCCGAAGGAGAGTCGGACCAAAATGCAGCGTGGTTAGTTCAATACATCTTTAATAAGGAAAAAACATGAACAATACAAAAACAAGAAACGGAACGTGAAAACCTATACAGCCTATCTGGTGAAATACAAACACACTGAGACAGGAACAATCACCCACAAAACACACAGTGAAACCCAGGCTACCTAAATATGGTTCCCAATCAGAGACAACGAGAATCACCTGACTCTGATTGAGAACCGCCTCAGGCAGCCATAGCCTATGCTAGACACCCCTACTCAGCCACAATCCCAATGCCTACTAAAACCCCAATACGACAACACAATAAACCCATGTCACACCCTGGCCTGACCAAATAACTAAAGAAAACACAAAATACTAAGACCAAGGTGTGACATCAGGCCATCCCGCAGAAGTGCCTTATTGATTACTGTGACATTAGGAGAAATAGAAAAGCTTTCAGGCAGTTCCCCAGGTGTGACTTTCAAACGATTGGACCCGTGAATACTGTAATGTGGTCTTCCATTAGCTGTTTCTGCCTGCTAGTTTAACTACCGCCAGAACTGCGCTGTCCATGGTTCCATACGATATATGCTACTTACTCTAGGCTCTCAGGTTGGTTCTTAAAATGCGTATTTATTGATTCGTAGGTGGTGCAGAACCGATTATTCTTTTCACGCTGCCAATGTTTCTGAAAGTTAGTACGGGATCCCAGACGGGTCGTTCACGCTGCCCATGTTTCTGAAAGTTAGTACGGGATCCCAGACGGGTCGTTCACGCTGCCCATGTTTCTGAAAGTTAGTACGGGATCCCAGACGGGTCGTTCACGCTGCCCATGTTTCTGAAGGTTAGTATGGGATCCCAGGCGGGTCGTTCACGCTGCCCATGTTTCTGAAAGTTAGTACGGGATCCCAGGCGGGTCGTTCACGGTGCTGAAATGTACAGTAGACTGTAGGCCCTATGGTTTCAGGTGGTGTTGTACAGTAGACTGTAGGCCCTATGGTTTCAGTTTGGTGTTGTACAGTAGACTGTAGGCCCTATGGTTTCAGGTGGTGTTGAATAGTAGACTGTAGGCCCTATGGTTTCAGGTGGTGTTGTACAGTAGACTGTAGGCCCTATGGTTTCAGGTGGTGTTGTACAGTAGACTGTAGGCCCTATGGTTTCAAGTGGTGTTGTACAGTAGACTGTAGGCCCTATGGTTTCAGGTGGTGTTGTACAGTAGACTGTAGGCCCTATGGTTTCAGGTGGTGTTGTACAGTAGACTGTAGGCCCTATGGTTTCAGGTGGTGTTGAACAGTAGACTGTAGGCCCTATGGTTTCAGGTGGTGTTGTACAGTAGACTGTAGGCCCTATGGTTTCAGGTGGTGTTGTACAGTAGACTGTAGGCCCTATGGTTTCAGGTGGTGTTGTACAGTAGGCTGTTGGCCCTATGGTTTCAGGTGGTGTTGTACAGTAGACTGTAGGCCCTATGGTTTCAGGTGGTGTTGTACAGTAGACTGTAGGCCCTATGGTTTCAGGTGGTGTTGTACAGTAGACTGTAGGCCCTATGGTTTCAGGTGGTGTTGTACAGTAGACTGTAGGCCCAATGTTTCAGGTGGTGTTGTACAGTAGACTGTAGGCCCTATGGTTTCAGGTGGTGTTGTACAGTAGACTGTAGGCCCTATGGTTTCAGGTGGTGTTGTACAGTAGACTGTAGGCCCTATGGTTTCAGGTGGTGTTGTACAGTAGACTGTAGGCCCTATGGTTTCAGGTGGTGTTGAACAGTAGACTGTAGGCCCTATGGTTTCAGGTGGTGTTGAACAGTAGACTGTAGGCCCTATGGTTTCAGGTGGTGTTGTACAGTAGACTGTAGGCCCTATGGTTTCAGGTGGTGTTGTACAGTAGACTGTAGGCCCTATGGTTTCAGGTGGTGTTGAACAGTAGACTGTAGGCCCTATGGTTTCAGGTGGTGTTGTACAGTAGACTGTAGGCCCTATGGTTTCAGGTGGTGTTGAACAGTAGACTGTAGGCCCTATGGTTTCAGGTGGTGTTGAACAGTAGACTGTAGGCCCTATGGTTTCAGGTGGTGTTGTACAGTAGACTGTAGGCCCTGTGGTTTCAGGTGGTGTTGAACAGTAGACTGTAGGCCCTATGGTTTCAGGTGGTGTTGTGCAGTAGACTGTAGGCCCTATGGTTTCAGGTGGTGTTGTACAGTAGACTCTAGGCCCTATGGTTTCAGGTGGTGTTGTACAGTAGACTGTAGGCCCTATGGTTTCAGGTCGTGTTGAACAGAAAACAAATCCAGGTGTCCTGAACGTTATATAAAAGACTCGCAGGTGGTACTGAACGGACAATGACAACAGGCGCTGTCCGTGGTGCTGATTTTTTAAAATAGTTAGCGTAGAAACAGGTAACTGCTCAAATAAAGGAACAACAAACATAAAGCGTCCTAATCGTGCGGTCGGTCACCACGAGCCAGAACAGCTTCAATGCACCTCGGCATAGATTCTACAAGTGTCTGGTATGATAGGATGTTAATTGCTTAATTAGGAACTGTGTGGAAACACCTGTTTTAAAAAAAAAAAAATTTTATATTCCTCATTTCCTCCAGAGTTTCCATTATTTAGGCAGTTACCTGTATAAGGATTACTATGGCTGCTATGGGAGTCAGTGTGTAACAGAAGCCAATTAAACTACCCTCCTTACAAGGGTTTTATGTGCAGCAGATAGCAATGTTCCCCTCTAAACTGTTCGCAGTAGCTCCGGGACTTCAGCTCCGGGACTTCAGCTCCGGGGGCATCAGCTCCGGGACTTCAGCTCCGGGGGCGTCCGGTCTGGGACTTCAGCTCCGGGACTTCAGCTCTGGGACTTCAGCTCCGGGACTCCAGCTCTGGGACTTCAGCTCCGGGACTTCAGCTCTGGGACTTCAGCTCCGGGACTCCAGCTCTGGGACTTCAGCTCCGGGTCTGCCCATGCACAGTACACAGAGAGTAGCATGAGATTGAACTTCATCCAACATTCTAGAGTTTTCCCTGTTTAACACTATCGAGAGTTTCCCTTTACTGAGGCAGTTGTGATCGAATCAATGCAATTTTAGCCGATTCCAACGCAACATACCGAAACAAAACTAACTATGCAAGAAATGTTGTCGTAGGCAGAACGCGTCAGAGTAAGATTATATTTTTTGCTCACGACTCAGTGCTGCAGTAAGCCTATATGCAAATAGACCATTGCCATATATGGATCTGTGCCATTTACTTTGAACTGGACTGGGTATGCAGCATGAGCGGTCGTGGGTAGATGAGCTTGTTTCGAGGTTAAAGCAAGAGCTGCATGTAGCCACGTGGGCACATTCTGTTCATATCCTTTGCTAGTTAGTGACTTATTAGCCCACTTATAGATCATTTGTAGTCAGCATTGGAGGAGTTGGTTGCTTCCTACAAGAGCACAAAATGTGTACATTTCTAGACATCTTTGAAAAGCAAGTCAGGTAAAGAGCTTTTCTTTCTGTCTTAAAGGGGCAGTGTTATATTTTTAGAGCAAGCTTGAATAAGCTAAGTAGCCAATAGGCAGAGGGGTAGCATCATTTGTCTGATTCTCTCTACTAATGGTATGGGATTAATAATGCATTTGATTTTGTGAAGTGGTTTCTTGCATCAAACAACACAACATTTTCATTCACCTCCTTGTCTGAAGGACAAGTGGATAATCAGGTTAATGTGAAGCCCTTCATGTTTTTTTTTCAAACGTTTGCATGGAATGTAGACCTACATTGAACACCACACATTGTCTGCTCCTGTAGACTGACTGATAGAACAACTATTTCCATGTTAAAGTGTTATGGGATGCATTTTCTCCATTGTTTTTGATGGTAGGTCACTCTGGTAGGCCTACATTATGATCACATAGCCACAGTAGTCTACTTGACCACTGTTAAAAAATGTAACTTAAAGCGGGTGCAGCCTCAGTGTTCACAGTAAAACTGTAACTTAAAGCAGGTACAGCCTCAGTGTTCACAGTAAAACTGTAACTTAAAGCAGGTGCAGCCTCAGTGTTCACAGTAAAACTGTAACTTAAAGCAGGTACAGCCTCAGTGTTCACAGTAAAACTGTAACTTAAAGCAGGTGCAGCCTCAGTGTTCACAGTAAAACTGTAACTTAAAGCAGGTACAGCCTCAGTGTTCACAGTAAAACTGTAACTTAAAGCAGGTGCAGCCTCAGTGTTCACAGTAAAACTGTAACTTAAAGCCGGTACAGCCTCAGTGTTCACAGTAAAACTGTAACTTAAAGCGGGTACAGCCTCAGTGTTCACAGTAAAACTGTAACTTAAAGCAGGTATAGCCTCAGTGTTCACAGTAAAACTGTAACTTAAAGCAGGTACAGCCTCAGTGTTCACAGTAAAACTGTAACTTAAAGCAGGTGCAGCCTCAGTATTCACAGTAAAACTGTAACTTAAAGCAGGTGCAGCCTCAGTGTTCACAGGAAACGCTCGCTGAAAGTTGCACAGAATTTTCACAACGTTCAAGTTTGTGGTCAGCAGATCTGAAATTTGCTCAGGGACCCAAAAATAATTAGAGGGAAAATTGGTTGTTAGTGAATGTAGCGATGAAGTGGAAATGACTTCCTTAGTCACAGCTGCCCTCTGGTGGTGAAACTGAAACATTACATGGAAAGTTGCTACACCATTCAAAGCAAACAAACCTCGGGAATAAAAATTACAATGTTATGTTTCTGTGTATTACACATGTTCTTCATGGGAAACATGTCACAATTTATCCATCTTTTCTTTATTATTTTCTGAATTGACTGGAATTGAAATAGAATTGATCCAAACCCTGGTGTTCAACAAAACATCCAAAAAGCATAACTGTGATAAATACTAAGTTGGATAGTTGTGTCATTCTCTGGTGAACCAAACCATTATTCTGACTGTATAACTCCCCTCCAGCAACCCTGGTGAACAACACCATTATTCTGACTGTATAACTCCCCTCCAGCAACCCTGGTGAACAACACCATTATTCTGACTGTATAACTCCCCCAGCAACCCTGGTGAACAACACCATTATTCTGACTGTGTAACTCCCTCCAGCAACCCTGGTGAACAACACCATTATTCTGACTGTATAACTCCCCTCCAGCAACCCTGGTGAACAACACCATTATTCTGACTGTATAACTCCCCTCCAGCAACCCTGGTGAACAACACCATTATTCTGACTGTATAACTCCCCTCCAGCAACCCTGGTGAACAACACCATTATTCTGACTGTATAACTCCCCTCCAGCAACCCTGGTGAACAACACCATTATTCTGACTGTATAACTCCCTTCCAGCACATCTCACACTTCATCCCCACGTCAGGTATTACTGTACTCCTGGTCTGAGGTTCAAATGTCACTCTATTCCCTATATAGTTTACTACTTCTGGTCATTTGGGAGACACCCCTGCTCTGCTGACTCTTCTGGGTCCCCAGGAGACCCGCCTGCTCTGCTGACTCTTCTGGGGCCCCAGGAGACCCCCCTGCTCTGCTGACTCTTCTGGGTTCCCAGGAGACCCCCCTGCTCTGCTGACTCTTCTGGGTTCCCAGGAGACCCCCCTGCTCTGCTGACTCTTCTGAGTTCCCAGGAGACCCGCCTGCTCTGCTGACTCTTCTAGGTCCCCAGGAGACCCCCCTGCTCTGCTGACTCTTCTGGGTCCCCAGGAGACCCCCCTGCTCTGCTGATTCTTCTGGGTCCCCAGGAGACCCCACTGCTCTGCTGACTCTTCTGGGTCCCCAGGAGACCCCCCTGCTCTGCTGATTCTTCTGGGTCACCAGGAGACCCACCTGCTCTGCTGATTCTTCTGAGGCCCCAGGCTATGTTTCCTGTGTCTACCTTCAAACAGGCCCTGGTATACTAGGAGGATATGTCCATATATCTAAGGTGCTAGACTACAGAGCTCAGGAGAGAGTTAAAGATATTTCACACACACACACACACACACACACACACACACACACACACACACACACACACACACACACACACACACACACACACACACACACACACACACACACACGCTCACGCACAAACACACACACACACACACGCTCACGCACAAACACACCACGTACACACACACACACACACACACACACACACACACACACACACACACACACACACACACTGTCTTGACACGGGCTGAGGCTGTCTTGACACGGGCTGAGACTGTCTTGACCACGGGCTGAGTTTGTCTTGACACGGGCTGAGGCTGTCTTGACACGGGCTGAGGCTGTCTTGACACGGGCTGAGGCTGTCTTGACACGGGCTGAGGCTGTCTTGACACGGGCTGAGGCTGTCTTGACACGGCTGTCTTGACACGGGCTGAGGCTGTCTTGACACGGGCTGAGACTGTCTTGACACGGGCTGAGACTGTCTTGACACGGGCTGAGGCTGTCTTGACACGGCTGTCTTGACACGGGCTGAGGCTGTCTTGACAAGGGCTGAGACTGTCTTGACACGGGCTGAGGCTGTCTTGATGACACGGGCTGAGACCAGAACCAGAACCGGCATGCTGCAGGGATGGGAGGAGAGAGGTTGGTATTACAGGCACAGCAGAACCAGAACCAGACATGCTGCAGGATGGGAGGAGAGAGGTGGGTATTACAGGCACAGCAGAACCAGAACCAGACATGCTGCAGGATGGGGAGGAGAGGGTGGGTATTACAGGCACAGCAGAACCAGAACCAGACATGCTGCAGGATGGGGAGGAGGAGAGAGGTGGGTATTACAGGCACAGCAGAACCAGAACCAGAACCAGACATGCTGCAGGATGGGGAGGAGAGAGGTGGGTATTACAGGCACAGCAGAACAGAACCAGAACCAGACATGCTGCAGGATGGGAGGAGAGGTGGGTATTACAGGCACAGCAGGACCAGAACCAGACATGCTGCAGGATGGGGAGGAGAGGTGGGTATTACAGGCACAGCAGAACCAGAACCAGACATGCTACAGGATGGGGAGGAGAGAGTGGGTATTACAGGCACACAGCAGAACCAGAACCAGACATGCTGCAGGATGGGGAGGAGAGAAGTGGGTATTACAGGCACAGCAGAAACAGAACCAGAACCAGACATGCTGCAGGATGGGAGGGAGAGATGGAGTATTACAGGCACAGCAGAACCAGAACCAGACATGCTGCAGGATGGGAGGAGAGGGTGGGTATTACAGGCACAGCAGAACCAGAAACAGACATGCTGCAGGATGGGGAGGAGAGAGGTGGGTATTACAGGCACAGCAGAACCAGAACCAGAACCAGACATGCTGCAGGATGGGGAGGAGAGGGTGGGTATTACAGGCACAGCAGAACCAGAACCAGACATGCTGCAGGATGGGGAGAGAGGTGGGTATTACAGGGGCACAGCAGAACCAGAACCAGACATGCTGCAGGATGGGGGAGGGGAGAGGTGGGTATTACAGGCACAGCAGAACCAGAACCAAGACATGCTGCAGGATGGGGAGGAGAGAGGTGGGTATTACAGGCACAGCAGAACCAGAACCAGACATGCTGCAGGATGGGGAGGAGAGAGGTGGGTATTACAGGCACAGCAGAACCAGAACCAGACATGCTGCAGGATGGGGAGGAGAGAGGTGGGTATTACAGGCACAACAGAACCAGAACCAGACATGCTGCAGGATGGGAGGAGAGAGGTGGGTATTACAGGCACAGCAGAACCAGAACCAGACATGCTGCAGGATGGGGAGAGAGGTGGGTATTACAGGCACAGCAGAACCAGAACCAGACATGCTGCAGGATGGGGAGGAGAGAGGTGGGTATTACAGGCACAGCAGAACCAAGAACCAGAACCAGACATGCTGCAGGATGGGGAGGAGAGAGGTGGGTATTACAGGCACAGCAGAACCAGAACCAGACATTCTGCAAGATTACAGGCACAGCAGAACCAGAACCAGACATTCTGGGAGAGGGAGTGATGGGAGGACCAGGCACCAGAACCAGACATGCTGCAGGATGGGGAGGAGAGGTGGGGTATTACAGACACAGAACAGACACAGAACCAGAACAGACATGCTGCAGGATGGGGAGGAGAGAGGTGGGTATTACAGGCACAGCAGAACCAGAACCAGACATGCTGCAGGATGGGGAGGAGAGAGGTGGGTAATACAGGCACAGCAGAACCAGAACCAGACATGCTGCAGGATGGGGAGGAGAGAGGTGGGTATTACAGGCACACAGCAGAACCAGAACCAGACATGCTGCAGGATGGGGAGGAGAGAGGTGGGTATTACAGGCACAGCAGAACCAGAACCAGACATGCTGCAGGATGGGGAGGAGAGAGGTGGGTATTACAGGCACAGCAGAACCAGAACCAGACATGCTGCAGGATGGGGAGGAGAGGGTGGAGTATTACAGGCACAGCAGGAACCAGAACCAGACATGCTGCAGGATGGGGAGGTGAGAGGTGGGTATTACAGGCACAGCAGAACCAGAACCAGAACCAGACATGCTGCAGGATGGGGAGGAGAGAGGTGGGTATTACAGACACAGCAGAACCAAAACCAGACATGCTGCAGGATGGGGAGGAGAGAGGTGGGTATTACAGGCACAGCAGAACCAGAACCAGACATGCTGCAGGATGGGGAGGAGAGGTGGGTATTACAGGCACAGCAGAACCAGAACCAGACATGCTGCAGGATGGGGAGGTGAGGAGGTGGGTATTACAGGCACAGCAGAACCAGAACCAGAACCAGACATGCTGCAGGATGGGGAGGAGAGAGAGGTGGGTATTACAGACACAGCAGAACCAGAACCAGACAGACTGCAGGATGGGGAGGAGAGGTGGGTATTACAGGCACAGCAGAACCAGAACCAGACATGCTGCAGGATGGGGGAGGAGAGAGGTGGGTATTACAGGCACAGCAGAACCAGAACCAGACATGCTGCAGGATGGGGAGGGAAGGTGGGTATTACAGGCACAGCAGAACAGAACCAGACATGCAGGATGAGAGGAAGAAGGTGGGTATTACAGGCTGTAGAACAGAACCAGACCAGACCTGCAGGATGGGGAGGAGAGAGGTGGGTATTACAGGCACAGCAGAAACCAGAACCAGACATGCTGCAGGATGGGGAGGAGAGAGGTGGGTATTACAGGCACAGCAGAACCAGTGAACCAGACATGCTGCAGGATGGGGAGGGAGAGATGGGTATTACAGGCACAGCAGAACCAGAACCAGACATGCTGCAGGATGGGGAGGAGAGAGGTGGGTATTACAGGCACAGCAGAACCAGAACCAGAACCAGACATGCTGCAGGATGGGGAGGAGAGATGGGTATTACAGGCACATAGCAGAACCAGAACCAGACATGCTGCAGGATGGGGAGGAGAGAGGTGGGTATTACAGGCACAGCAGAACCAGAACTAGAACCAGACATGCTGCAGGATGGGGAGAGAGAGGTGGGTATTACAGGCACAGCAGGACCAGAACCAGACATGCTGCAGGATGGGGAGGGAGAGGTGGGTATTAGCAGGCACAGCAGAACCAGAACCAGACATGCTGCAGGATGGGAGGAGAGAGGTGGGTATTACAGGCACAGCAGAACCAGAACCAGACATGCTGCAGGATGGGGAGGAGAGAGGTGGGTATTACAGGCACAGCAGAACCAGAACCAGAACCAGACATGCTGCAGGATGGGGAGGGGAGAGATGGGTATTACAGGGCAACAGCAGAACCAGAACCAGACATGCTGCAGTGATGGGGAGGAGAGAGGGTGGGAATCACAGGCACAGCAGAACCAGAACCAGACATGCTGCAGGATGGGGAGTGGAGAGAGGTGGGTATTATAGCAGGCACAGGCAGAACCAGAACCAGAACCAGACATGCTGCAGGATGGGGAGGGAGAGAGGTGGAGTATTACAGGCGCAGCAGAACCAGAACCAGACATGCTGCAGGATGGGGAGGAGAGAGGGTGGGTATTATGCACAGCAGGAACCAGAACCAGACATGTGACAGGATGGGGAGGAGAGAGAGGTGGGTATTACAGGCACAGCAGCAGAACCAGAACCAGACATGCTGCAGGATGGGGAGGAGAGAGGTGGATATGTACAGGCACAGCAGAACCAGAACCAGAACCAGACATGCTGCAGGATGAGGAGGAGAGGTGGGGGCATTACAGGCACAGCAGAACCAGAACCAGACATGCTGCAGGATGGGGAAGGAGAGGTGGGTATTACAGGCACAGCAGAACCAGAACCAGACATGCTGCAGGATGGGGAGGAGAGTGGGTATTACAGGCACAGCAGAACCAGAACCAGACATGCTGCAGGATGGGGAGGAGAGAGGTGGGTATTACAGGCACAGCAGAACCAGAACCAAGAACCAGACATGCTGCAGGATGGGGAGGAGAGGTGGAGCATGTACAGGCAACAGCAGAACCAGAACCAGACATGCTGCAGGATGGGGAGGAGAGAGGGTGGTATTACAGGCACAGCAGAACCAGAACCAGAACCAGACATGCTGCAGGATGGGGGAGGAGAGAGGTGGTATTACAGGCACAGCAGAACCAGAACCAGACATGCTGCAGGATGGGGAGAGGTGGGGTATTACAGTGCGACAGCAGAACTGGAACCAGAACCAGACATGCTGCAGTGATGGGGAGGGAGAGAGGGGGGCATATAGGCACAGCAGAACCAGAACCAGAACCAGACATGCTGCAGGATGGGGAGGGGAGAGGTGGGTATTACAGGCACAGCAGAACCAGAACCAGAACCAGACATGCTGCAGGATGGGGAGGGGAGAGAGGTGGGTATTACAGGCACAGCAGAATCCAGAACCAGACATGCTGCAGGATGGGGAGGAGAGAGGTGGGTATTACAGGCACAGCAGAACCAGAACCAGAACCAGACATGCTGCAGGATGGGAGGAGAGAGGTGGGTATACGGCACTAGAACCAGAAACCAGACATGTTGCAGGATGGGGAGGGGAGGATTACAGGCACAGCAGAAACCAGAACCAGACATGCTGCAGGATGGGGAGGAGAGAGGTGGGTATCAGCAGGCACAGCAGAACCAGAACCAGACATGCTGCAGGATGGGGAGGAGAGAGGTGGGTATTACAGGCACAGTAGAACCAGAACCAGACATGCTGCAGGATGGGGAGAGGGAGAGGTGGGTTACAGGCAGCAGCAGAACCAGAACCAGACATGCTGCAGGATGGGGAGGAGAGAGGTGGGTATTACAGGCACAGCAGAACCAGAACCAGAACCAGACATGCTGCAGGATGGGGAGGAGAGAGGTGGGTATTACAGGCACAGCAGAACCAGAACCAGACATGCTGCAGGATGGGGAGGAGAGAGGGGGGTATTACAGGACAGCAGAACCAGACACATTGCAGGATGGGGAGGAGAGAGGGGGTACAGGCACAGCAGAACCAGAACCAGACATGCTGCAGGATGGGGAGGAGAGAGGTGGGTATTACAGGCACAGCAGAACCAGAACCAGACATGCTGCAGGATGGGAGAGGAGAGAGGTGGGTATTACAGGCACAGCAGAGAACCAGAACCAGACATGCTGCAGGATGGGGAGGAGAGGTGGGTATTACAGGCACAGCAGAACCAGAACCAGACATGCTGCAGGATGGGGGAGGGAGAGGTGGGTATTACAGGCACAGCAGAACCAGAACCAGAACCAGACATGCTACAGGATGGGGAGGAGAGAGGTGGGTATTACAGGCACAGCAGAACCAGAACCAGAACCAGACATGCTGCAGGATGGGGAGGAGAGAGATGGGTATTACAGGCTACAGCAGAACCAGAACCAGACATGCTGCAGGATGGGGAGGAGAGAGGTGGGGTATTACAGGCACAGCAGAACCAGAACCAGACATGCTGCAGGATGGGAGGAGAGAGTGGGGTACACAGGCACACAGCAGAACCAGAACTCAGAACTCAGACATGCTGCAGTAGGATGGGGAGGGAGAGAGGTGGTATTACAGGCACAGCAGAGACCAGAACCAGACATGCTGCAGGATGGGGAGGAGAGAGGTGGAGTGATTACAGGCACAGCAGAGCCAGAAAACTATGACATGCTGCAGGATGGGGAGGAGAGAGGTGGGTATTACAGGCAAGCAGAACCAGAACCAGAACCAGACATGCTGCAGGATGGGAGGAGAGAGGTGGGTATTACAGGCACAGCAGAACCAGAACCAGAACCATGACATGCTGCATGGGGATGGGAGGAGAGGGTGGTATTACAGGCACAGCAGAACCAGAACCAGAACCAGACATGCTGCAGGATGGGGAGGAGAGAGGTGTGGGTATTAAGGTGCAGCAGGAGCAGAACCAGAACCAGACATGCTGCAGGATGGGAGGAGAGAGATGGTATTACAGGCACAAGCGAACCAGAACCAGACATGCTGCAGGATGGGAGAGGAGAGGTGGGTATTACAGGCACAGCAGAACCAGAACCAGAGCATGCTGCAGGATGGGGAGGAGAGAGGTGTGGTATTACAGGCACAGCAGGAACCAGAACCAGAACCAGCATGCTGCAGGATGGGGAGGAGAGAGGTGGGCTGTTACAGGCACAGACAGAACCAGAACCAGACATGCTGCAGGATGGGAGGAGAGAGGTGGGTATTACAGGCACAGCAGAACAGAACCAGAACCAGACATGCTGCAGGATGGGGAGGGAGAGGTGGGTATTACAGGCACGACCAGAACCAGAACCAGACATGCTGCAGGATGGGGAGGAGAGAGGTGGGTATTACAGGCACAGCAGAACCAGAACAGAACCAGACATGCTGCAGGATGGGGGAGGAGAGAGGTGGGTATTACAGGCACAGCAGAACCAGAACCAGAACCAGACATGCTGCAGGATGGGGAGGAGAGAGGTGGGTGTTACAGGCACAGCAGAACCAGAACCAGAACCAGACATGCTGCAGGATGGGGAGGAGAGGTGGGTATTACAGGCACAGCAGAACCAGAACCAGAACCAGACATGCTGCAGGATGGGAGGGGAGAGATGGGTATTACAGGCAACAGCAGAACCAGAACCAGACATGCTGCAGGATGGGGAGGAGAGAGGTGGGTATTACAGGCACAGCAGAACCAGAGAACCAGACATGCTGCAGGATGGGGAGGGGAGAGGTGGGTATTACAGGCACAATCGGAACCAGAACCAGACATGCTGCAGGATGGGGAGGGAGAGAGATGGGTATTACAGGCACAGCAGAACCAGAACCAGACATGCATGCATGGGGAGGAGAGAGGTGGTATTACAGGCACAGCAGAACCAGAACCAGACATGCAGGATGGGGAGGAGAGGTGGGTATTACAGGCACAGCAGAACCAGAACCAGACATGCTGCAGGATGGGGAGGAGAGAGGTGGGTATTACAGGCACAGCAGAACCAGAACCAGAACCAGACATGCTGCAGGATGGGAGGGAGAGAGGTGGGCATATACAGGCACAGCAGAACCAAAACCAGACATGCTGCAGGATGGGGAGGAGAGAGGTGGGTATTACAGGCACAGCAGAACTGGAACCAGAACCAGAGACATGCTGCAGGATGGGGAGGGGAGGTGGTGTATTACAGGCACAGCAGAACTGGAACCGGAGCATGCTGCAGGATGGGGAGAGAGAGGTGGGTATTACAGTACAGCAGAACGCAGAACCAGACATGCTGCAGGATGGGGAGAGAGGTGGGCATTACAGGCACAGCAGAACCAGAACTAGGTGACATGCTGCAGGATGGGAGAGAGAGGGGTATTGCAGAAGCAGAGTGGGTAACCAGAACCATGCCGCAGGATGGGGAGGAGGGTGTACAGGCACAAGGACCAGAACCAGAACCAGACATGCTGAGCAGGATGGGGAGGAGAGGAGTGGGTATTACAGGCACAGCAGAGCCAGAACCAGACATGCTGCAGGATGGGAGGAGAGAGGTGGGTATTACAGGCACAGCAGAACCAGAACCAGAACCAGACATGCTGCAGGATGGGGAGGAGAGAGGTTGGTATTACAGGCACAGCAGAACCCAGAACCAGACATGCTGCAGGATGGGGAGGAGAGAGTGGGTATTACAGGCACAGCAGAACCAGAACCAGACATGCTGCAGGATGGGGAGGAGAGAGGTGGGTATTACAGGCACAGCAGGAACCAGAACCAGACATACTGCAGGATGGGGAGGAGAGAGGTGGAGTATACAGGCACACGCAGAACCAGAACCAGAACCAGACATGCTAGCAGGATGGGGAGGAGAGAGGTGGGTATTACAGGCACAGCAGAACCAGAACCAGACATGCTGCAGGATGGGGAGGAGAAAGGTTGGTATTACAGGCACAGCAGAACCAGAACCAGAACCAGACATGCTGCAGGATGGGGAGGAGAGAGGTGGGTATTACAGGCACAGCAGAACCAGAACCAGACATGCTGCAGGATGGGGAGGGGGAGAGAGTGGGGTACTACAGGCACAGCAGAACCAGAACTAGACATACTGCAGGATGGGGAGGAGAGAGGTGGGTATTACAGGCACAGCAGAACCAGAACCAGACATATTGCAGGATGGGGAGGAGAGAGGTGGGTATTAGAGGCACAGGCAGAACCAGAACCAGAACCAGACATGCTGCAGGATGGGAGGAGAGAGGTGGGTATTACAGGCACAGCAGAACCCAGAACCAGACATGCTGCAGGATGGGGAGGGAGAGAGGTGGGTGGATTACAGGTACAGCAGAACCAGAACCAGAACCAGACATGCTGCAGGATGGGAGGGGAGATGGGTATATACAGGCACAGCAGAACCAGAACCAGAACCAGACATGCTGCAGGGATGGGGAGGAGGCAGGTGGGGTATTACAGGCACAGCAGAACCAGAACCAGACATCTGCTGCAGGATGGGGAGGAGAGAGGTGGGTATTACAGGCACAGCAGAACCAGAACCAGACATGCTGCAGGATGGGGAGGAGAGAGGTGGTATTACAGGCACAGCAGAACCAGAACCAGACATGCTGCAGGATGGGGAGGAGAGAGAGGTGGGTATTGCAGGCACAGCAGAACCAGAACCAGACATGCTACAGGATGGGGAGGAGAGGAGGGGTATTACAGGCACAGCAGAACCAGAACCAGAACCAGACATGCTACAGGATGGGGAGGAGAGGCAGGTATTACAGGGCACATAGAACCAGAACCAGACATGCTGCAGGATGGGGAGAGAAAGGTTGAGTATTACATGAAAAGACAGAACCAGAACCAGAACCAGACATGCTGCAGGATGGGGAGGAGAGAGGTGTGGTATACAGGCACAGCAGAACCAGAACCAGACATGCTGCAGGATGGGGAGGAGAGGGTGGTACAGGCAAGGAGAGCAGAACCAGGAACTATACACTAGCAGGATGGGGAGGAGAGAGGTGGGTATGTACAGGCACAGCAGAACCAGAACCAGACATACTGGCAGGATGGAGGAGAGAGGTGGGGAATTGCTAGTACACAGCAGAACCAGAACCAGACATGCTGCAGGATGGGGAGGAGAGAGGTGGGTATTACAGGCACAGCAGAACCAGAACCAGACATGCTGCAGGATGGGGAGAGAGGATGGTATTACAGGTACAGCAGAACCGAGCCAAACCGACATGCCAGGATGGAGAGGAGTGGGATAAGAGGCACAGCAGACCAGAACCGACATGCCAGAATGGGGAGGAGAGGGTGGGTATTACAGGCACAGCAGAACCAGAACCAGACATGCTGCAGGATGGGGAGAGAGAGAGGTGGAGCATACAGGCACAGCAGAACCAAACTAGACATGCTGCAGGATGGGAGGGAGAGAGGTGGGTATTACTAGGCACAGCAGAACCAGAACCAGACATGCTGCAGGATGGGGAGGATAGAGGTGGCATTACAGGCACAGCAGAACCAGAACCAGAACCAGACATGCTGCAGGATGGGGAGGGGAGAGATGGGTATTACAGGCACAGCAGAACCAGAACCAGACATGCTGCAGGATGGGGAGAGAGAGAGGTGGGTATTACAGGCACAGCAGAACCAGAACCAGACATGCTGCAGGATGGGGAGGAGAGAGGGGGTATTACAGGCACAGCAGAACCAGAACCAGACATGCTGCAGGATGCGGAGGAGAGAGGTGGGTATTACCAGGACAGCAGCAGAACCAGAACCAGACATGCTGCAGGATGGGGAGGAGAGAGAGGGTGGGTATTACAGGCACAGCAGAACCAGAACCAGAACCAGACATGCTGCAGGATGGGGAGGGAGAGAGGTGGGTATTACAGGCACAGTACAGAACCAGAACCAGACATGCTGCAGGATGGGGGAGGAGAGAGTGGATATTACATGGACAGCAGAACCAGAGAGAACCAGAACCAGACATGCTGCAGGATGGGAGGGAGATGGGTATTACAGGCACAGCAGAACCAGGAACCAGACAT
Source organism: Oncorhynchus nerka (assembly GCF_034236695.1). Classification (NCBI taxonomy): domain Eukaryota; kingdom Metazoa; phylum Chordata; class Actinopteri; order Salmoniformes; family Salmonidae; genus Oncorhynchus; species Oncorhynchus nerka. The sequence goes on from NW_027040425.1 coordinate 228,784, forward strand.
GCTGCAGGATGGGGAGGAGAGAGGTGGGTATTACAGGCACAGCAGAACCAGAACCAGAACCAGACATGCTGCAGGATGGGAGGGAGAGATGGCGATTACAGGCACAGCAGAACCAGAAACCAGGACATGCTGCAGGATGGGGAGGGAGAGAGGTGGGTATTACAGGCACAGCAGAACCAGAACCAGAACCAGACATGCTGCAGGATGGGGAGGAGAGAGTGTGGGTATTACAGGCTACAGGCAGAGACCAGAACCAGACATGCTGCAGGATGGGGAGGGAGAGGTGGTATTACAGGCACAGCAGAACCAGAACCAGACATGCTGCAGGATGGGGAGGAGAGAGGTGGGTATTACAGGCACAGCAGAACCAGAACCAGACATGCTGCAGGATGGGGAGGAGAGGTGGGTACTGCAGGCATAGCAGAAACAGAACCAGAACCAGACATGCTGCAGGATGGGAGGAGAGAGGTGGGTATTACAGGCACAGCAGAAACCAGAACCAGAACAGCATGCTGCAGGATGGGAGGAGGAGAGGTGGGTATTAGCAGGCACAGCAGAACCAGAACCAGACATGCTGCAGGATGGGGAGGGGAGAGGGTGGGTATTACAGTGCACAGCAGAACCAGAACCAGACATGCTGCAGGATGGGAGGGGAGAGGTGGGTATTACAGGCACAGCAGAACCAGGAGCCAGAACCAGACATGCTGCAGGATGGGGAGGAGAGAGGTGGGTATTACAGGCACAGCAGAACCAGAACCAGACATGCTGCAGGATGGGGAGGAGAGAGGTGGGGTATTACAGGCAATCAGCAGAACCAGAACCAGACATGCTGCAGGATGGGGAGGAGAGAGGTAGTATACAGGCACAGCAGAACCAGAACCAGAACCAGACATGCTGGCAGGATGGGGAGGAGAGAGTGTTGAGTATTACAGGCACATAGTAGACCAGAACTAGACATGCTGCAGTGATGTGGAGGAGAGGTGGGTATTACAGGCACAGCAGAACCAGAACCAGACATGCTGCAGGATGGGAGGAGAGAGGTGGGTATTACAGGCACAGCAGAACCAGAACCAGAACCAGACATGCTGCAGGATGGGGAGGAGAGGTGGTATTACAGGCACAGAGCAGAACCAGAACCAGACATGCTGCAGGATGGGAGGAGAGAGGGGAGCATTACAGGCACAGCAGAACCAGAACCAGAACCAGACATGCTGCAGGGATGGGGAGGAGAGAGGTGGGTATTACAGGCACAGCAGAACCAGAACCAGACATGCTGCAGGATGGGGAGGAGAGAGGTGGGTATTACAGGCACAGCAGAACCAGAACCAGAACCAGAGCATGCTGCAGGATGGGGAGGGAGAGAGGTGGGTATTACAGGCACAGCAGAACCAGAACCAGAACCAGACATGCTGCAGGATGGGGAGGAGAGAGGTGGGTATTACAGGCACAGCAGAACCAGAACCAGACATGCTGCCAGGATGGGGAGGAGAGGGTGGGTATTACAGGCACAGCAGAACCAGAACCAGAACCAGACATGCTGCAGGATGGGGAGGGAGAGGGGTGGGCATTCAGGCACAGCAGAACCAGAACCAGAACTAGACATGCTGCAGGATGGGGAGTGAGAGGTGGTAATTACAGGCACAGCAGAACCAGAACCAGACATGCTGCAGGATGGGAGGAGGGGAGAGAGGTGGGTATTATAGGATAGCAGAACCAGAACTACAGACATGCTGGATGGGAGGAGAGAGGAGTATCACAGGCTGTAGAACCAGAACCAGAACCAGGACATGCTGCAGGATGGGGGAGGAGAGAGGTTGGTATTACAGGCACAGCAGAACCAGAACCAGACATGCTGCAGGATGGGGAGGGAGAGGTGGGGCATTACAGGCACAGCAGAACTAGAACCAGAACCAGACATGCTGCAGGATGGGGAGGGAGAGAGGTGGGTATTACAGGCACAGCAGAACCAGAACCAGAGCATGCTGCAGGATGGGGAGAGGTGGGTATTACAGGCACAGCAGAACCAGAACCAGAACCAGACATGCTGCAGGATGGGGAGGGAGAGGTGGGGTATTACAGGCACAGCAGAACCAGAACCAGAACCAGACATGCTGCAGGATGGGAGGGAGAGGTGGGGTATTACAGGCACAGCAGAACCAGAACTGGAACCAGACATGCAGCAGGATGGGGAGGGGAGAGGTGGGTATTACAGGCTACGGCAGAACGCAGAACCAGAACCAGACATGCTACAGGATGGGGAGGAGAGAGGTGGGTATTACAGGCACAGCAGAACCAGAACCAGAACCAGACATGCTGCAGGATGGGGAGGGAGAGAGGGTGGGTATTACAGGCACAGCAGAACCAGAACCAGAACCAGACATGCTGCAGGATGGGGAGGGGAGATGGGTATTACAGGCACAGCAGAACCAGAACCAGACATGCTGCAGGATGGGGAGGAGAGGTGGGTATTACAGGCACAGCAGAACCAGAACCAGAACCAGACATGCTGCAGGATGAGAGGAGGAGAGAGGTGGGTATTACAGGCTACAGTAGAACCAGAACCAGACATGCTGCAGGATGGGGGAGGGGAGAGGTGGGTATTACAGGCACAGCAGAACCAGAACCAGACATGCTTCAGGATGGGGAGAGAGAGGTGGGTATTACAGGCACAGCAGAACCAGAACCAGAACCAGACATGCTGCAGGATGGGGAGGAAAGAGGTGGGTATTACAGGCACAGCAGAACTGCAGGAACCAGAACCAGACATGCTACAGGATGGGGAGGAGAGAGGTGGGTGATTACAGGCACAGCAGAACCAGAACCAGAACCAGACATGCTGCAGGATGGGGAGGGGAGAGGTGGGCATTACAGGCACAGCAGAACCAGAACCAGACATGCTGCAGGATGGGGAGGAGAGAGGTGGTATTACAGGCACAGCAGAACCAGAACCAGACATGCTGCAGGATGGGAGAGGAGAGAGGTGGGTATTACAGGCACAGCAGAACCAGAACCAGACATGCTGCAGGATGGGGAGGAGAGAGGTGGGTATTACAGGCACAGCAGAACCAGAACCAGACATGCTGCAGGATGGGGAGGGGGAGGTAGGTGGCTACAGGCACAGCCAGAACCGAGAACCAGACATGCTGCAGGATGGAGGAGGAGAGGGTGGGTATTACAGGCACAGCAGAACCAGAACCAGAACCAGACATTCTGCAGGATGGGGAGGAGAGATGGGTACTACAGGCACAGCAGAACCAGAACCAGAACCAGACATGCTGCAGGATGGGAGGGAGAGAGGTGGGTATTATAGGCACAAGCAGAACCAGAACCAGACATTCTGCAGGATGGGGAGGAGAGAGGTGGAGTATTACAGGCACAGCAGAACCAGAACCAGACATGCTGCAGGATGAGGAGCAGAGAGTGGGTATTACAGGCACAGTAGAACCAGACATTCTGCGGATGGGGAGGAGAGGTGGGTATTACAGGCACAAGCAGAACCAGACATTCTGCAGGATGGGGAGGAGAGAGGTGGAGTATTACAGGCATTCAGCAGAACCAGAACCTGCACATGTTGCAGGATGGGGAGAGGAGAGGTGGGTATTACAGGCACAGCAGAACCAGACATGCTGCAGGATGGGGAGAGGAGAGGTGGGTATTACAGGCACAGCAGAACTCAGAACCAGAACCAGACATGCTGCAGGATGGGGAGGAGAGAGGGGTATTACAGGCACAGCAGAACCAGAACCAGAACCAGACATGCTGCAGGATGGGAGGAGAGAGGGGGTTGGTGTTACAGGCACAGCAGAACCAGAACCTGAACCAGACATGCTGCAGGATGGGGAGGAGAGAGGTGGGTATTGCTGAGGCACAGCAGAACCAGAACCAGACATGCTGCAGGATGGGGAGGGAGAGAGGTGGGTATTACAGGCACAGCAGAATCAGAACCAGAACCAGACATGCTGCAGGGATGGGGAGGGAGAGAGGTGGGTATTACAGGGGCACAGCAGAACCAGAACTAGACATGCTGCAGGATGAGAGGAGGAGGAGAGGGTATTACAGGCACAGCAGAACCAGAGGTGGGTATTCACAGCAGAACCAGAACCAGAACCAGACATGCTGCAGGATGGGGAGGAGAGA